>NW_017307786.1:42414-84167 GCF_000935625.1 Nanorana parkeri
CACACACGCACCAGGTGCGTGTGCATTTTTACACAGCAAAACGTATTTATCAACCAAACACGAGCAACGTGTCACATTTTCACGCCGTTATGGCGCGTTTTTATGTATTTACGTATGTGCGCGTCATGTAGCATGCCCCATAGGCTACACGCCGCTCTAATAGCGGCAAGCAAGTCTCTAAAAGCATATTTCCACTAATGCCATATATGGAAAAATCATGCACATGATGCATATATAATGCTGCTTCACAGTTTAGACAAAAATGGTTAGCTCATGCATTTACATTCCTGCATTCATCAACGCAAGCAACACAACATAGAGCTAATTTACACAACATCACCTTGCAATTCATGCAGGGCTTTGCAGGGCTTTGCACAACACACCTGCTGGGTGTGTACACACTACAAAGGTGTCTAGATTCCACCAATAGATCATGCTGGGAGGGAACACACTACAGAGTTGTATAATTGTTCGTGGCATGTTTATAAGGTTAGTAAATCAACCCCATTATGTTGCTTATGTTGCAGTAGCAAATGCTGCTTTAGCTTTATTACAATTGTCGGTGGATAACTTTTTACCTGAAGTTAGGACTATAATCTTACATATTTTATATATTTTATATGCAACTAAGACGTTGATTGCACAAATGTGCCTCGACCCATCGCCTTTGAATTACAGGGATGTAGTCCATAGAGTAAACCTGCAATGTTCTTATGAAAGGATGTTTGCATTAAAAAATAACAAGTTCCCTATATTCTATAAGAAGTGCTTCCCACTTCCTTCTGATGGATTCAGCATCCTCACTATAAACATTAGCTTCAGAGTACAAAGTACTTGTTTCTCGATGACATGACTGGGTTATTTTCCTATATGTTTTGTAGTTTGATTTTTTATTTACAAGATCTACCTTGTACCTCTAGGATGTGTAAGAACTGATTTTGTGCAGCAATACTCATATTTGTAACGTGAAAACGAGCTTATATAGAGATAGCTGCTTATATGAGTGTTAATTTTATGCCAATATGCACTCCTTTCATGGACTTGGTTGTATTGTACTTCAATTTGCTTAAATAAAAGAAACATTGTTTGAAAAAAAAATGATGTATATTAATTTTAAGGACTTTTTCATACCATAAAAATCCTGGACTTAGATTTTTGATCACTCCTTTTCTGTTCACCACTGTGTTGACTGAATTTAGGAGGAGGGAATGCTATATTTCTCATCTTCTACGAATTATGTCAAACATTAGAAAAACTATTTTTTAGGCCTTCTTTATACCTCCCATACCATACTGTCATTGTGCAATTCAAATTCATTATCTATGTCTAAAAATATATCTGCGCGATATATTTTCCCCCCTGGATGAATACATTATATCATAATTTTTTGCGATGGCATCTCATATAGGAGGGGTATATTGGTGAAAAATATCTCTTGCAGAGTCTAAAGAAATAATTTTCCTGCCACAGTTTCTGGGTCCAATCATGCACATGTTGGAGTTTTGATGTCCCAGTACATCCTGGAATGGTTTCACTCTTTCTGTTGTGTTCTCCATCATTTAAAATTACTTTGAATCAAAGTGGTGGAGGGGAACACCCTCATAATGGCTGTCAGTGTCAAAAGCCTTGCACTTCGAATTACCATATTTAGGCCCCCATTCTCACTTGTAAGTTTAGGTGCGATTAGGGATTCCTGCATCAGGAACTTGCATTTTCCTGCAGCAGGAATCCCTAATCTGCCTTTTACAAGTGGCAGCTGTCACCTGTTAAAGTTACTGATCGGGTGACAGCCACTGCATGTAAACGCTGGCACAACGCATGTAATCATATGGGGCCTAATTCTAATCGCACCTACCCTTTTGGATGTGAATGGTGAATGGGGCCTAATTCTTTTGCTTGAAAAAAAAAATTGCCTGAAAAACAAGACTCATAATTTTATGTCTCCAGTGGGTGGTGAGTCTTCAGTTTGCAGTCTTCAAGAGCTTTGACCCCTGGCAGAATATTCAGCATTCAATGCCTGCATCATCTGACTGCTGCATTCCTACAAGACACCGTAGTGAAGTAGGGACTGGTGGGAGGGGCCACAAGTGCACAGTGGGAGGAAGGGGCAGACATTTAACACTCCAGGCTGCTGAAGATTCTTCTGAAAGCTATAGATCCCAAAGACAGCAAAGTGACGACTCACTGCTTTCCAATAAAGTGAGTATTAGGAGTTTTCTTTTGTGGAGAACCTTTTTTTTTTTTAAAGTTTCTTTTAAGTATTTGGGTTCACAGGACTGAAAATCAACATAGTTTTTTTTACAGTAATCGAGTGATTGGAACCTGAAACTGTTCCCTCCCAAATTCCAACTCAAAATTGCTCATATCTCTGCCCACTGTTTTATCAGTAAGAGACCCTAATGAGATTAATTGGATTGTTCCTGCCTAAACAGCAAGGTACAAACAACTGGTTTATCCAGTTGTACAGAGTTGTGCAAATTTTAGTGATAGTATTTGCATTTGGGGTAAGTATACATACTAAATGCTATCAGCTGAAATACATCAAAGGGTAAGGGTGTTTATGTAGGTGTGGAAGTTTGTTTTAAATTATGTTACATAATTATGACATTTTTGAGCTTTAAACGAACATCAGATGTTACAATACACTCGATACAACCAATATATAATCTTATCAATTTCACTCTCATTATATCTCAAGAAAATGCCAATGCCTATGTGCTAGTTAGTTGTATGAAGTGCATAAATGTCATTGGAAAGAAAACAAATGCGCTGTGCATAAATCTTAGCATATATGGCTAGAATGATCTTTCTTAGTTCTCAACAAGTTGAAGCATAAAGTGATGTTACTATCATCTGCAAATCTACTAGAACTCCCAAATAAGAACACTTCACAGTGATGGAACATGGTAGAATGGCAAAACATTTCATATGGTTTTTAATAGAGCTATGGTAACTGTAAAAATAATTTACACAGGAAAAGCGAGTTTATGATGAGCACTTATTATACATGAAAATGCTTTGTAGAGATTTCAAACATGGCTTATTAACTTAGTAATAACATATCCTTTGTAGAAGAAACAAGGTTTATAATAATGCTTATCCCATCACATTACAATATATTCAAGGTATTCATGAGAACCATGAATGACATCCGGTAGATATATTTTTTTGCATGAATAGCTTCCATGCATTGATTGAAATTACATTAGAAATTAATATGGCATTGTAAGTAGAGATCTATGACATATGACTATTTCACTGGATGTTGAAAATGAAATTGCCCATCCTCCTTTTGTTACCCTTTCTTCCTGGATCTTCATATTTCTTTAAAGAATTTCTGCTTTATAGATACAGGTCAGGCTTGTGCACAATGCTTAGTTAGATCAGAGACTTATTTAGGTTATATTACCTATTCAGGGTCCCTAAGTACATTTCCTATTACACTGCACTGACTACACTGAACACGTTTTTGTTGAAAAAGGGGTTTAAAGAGGTGTGTGTGTGTGTGTGTGTGTGTGTGTGTGTGTGTGTATGTATATAAAAGATCTGCAGTGGCTTTAGTTGGTTAGAAAGACATGAAGCAGACATCTAAATAAAACTATAATTTAAAACATCAGACATAAACAGACTTAGATACTAATTACAATAGTACATACATTTAATACAATTATATTAAGAATAGTTCCAGAAGTAACATTTGTAAGCATTTGGCAGGATAAGTTAGATGTTCATATGAAATATTCCATTCACCTTGATTGTCAATTGTTGAAGTGTTTAGTTGAGCTTGCTGCAGAGATGTTAATTGGGTGGGAGCAATGACCTGCACTAGGTTTTAGATTTGCAGTGGGTTCCCAAAGTCACACAGATGCATTTGTATCATCTACTTAGACCCTCAGCCTGTTTCAGCACAGACTGAACTTTTCCCTCAGGCATTGGACTGGTCAAAGTACCTCTGTGTAAGGCCAGAGCTCCTGATGGTGGAGATGGACGTGGCTGCGTGTTGACCCCAGGTCACAATCCCTAGGTTCACCCAACTCACCTAACAGCCAATAATGGTTGACAAGGCCAGAGTTTTGGACAGGTTGCAGACACACATACAATGGGCAACACAAAAGTCAGAGACAGACAGATGACCAGGACTTCCAGGGACAATCCAAAAGATAGGGGCAGACTGAAGACTGGGATTTCTAGGGACAAGTCAAAGTTCAGGGCAGACTGAAGACAAGGATATTCAGGGACAAGCCAAAGGTCAGTACACAGGTAAACGTCAAGGAATTTTGGTTCAATGGCAACCAGGGGGGCTTGGCATCTAGCTTGGGAAAGTGTTGCTCGGACCACGTGCCGTTCACTGCCCTGGGTTTAAATAAAGTCAGAAATAGGGAGGATCCGCAGGATTGGCCACTAGCAGACTGCACTGATTGGCCGAGAAGCTGCATAAGAAACAGAAGGCGAGGTCGGCCAATGCCTCAAGCTGCCAGACTGGTGCAGACTGGTGCAAGAGCAAGTCAGGTTCCGAGCACATGCCTGGAGGCAGGGCCGGCCTTAGGCCTTTAGGCGCCCTGTGCGAGAAAGCTTTACAGCGCCCCTCAGTGGCCACACCCTTTAATGGCCACACCCCCAGTAACCACACCCATTTATCACCCATATTTTTGGTAAAATATAAAAAGAATGAAGGGGAGACGGACGAGGGAGCGCTGTCATATCGGATGGCCAGCGCCCAGCGGTGAGGGGGAGAGAAGCCGCCCCCAGGACGAGCTGTGTAGGCCGCACGGCGCCCTTGCTCGCACACCCCTAAGGCCGGCCCTGCCTGGAGGACTACAAGCAACAGCACAGCCCTGCATGACTGCAGAACCAGGGGTAAGAGGTCTGCATGTTCTTGTAGAATTACAAGTAACAAGACTGCAACAAGTCTGCAGCTGAACTGTGACATACCAGATCTAAAGGGTCTGGTATGTATGGGGAGGGGGACCCCACACCATTTTGTTTTTCTTTACAATTTCTTTACATATCCGGGGAGAGCGGTCTGTTCAGCAGAACATTCTCCCCACTTCGGCTGTGTCTTCGACTCAGCTGAGCTGGCCGCATATGCTTCTAGCATATTGTGAATAGCCCAAACAGTAGCCCTTTGGTTTGGCTGAACTAATGGGTTCCTGCGGCTGAAGCGAGCTGAAAGATTAGCCAAATGTACGGCTATATCCTTCAACTCTTTAATGAATAACCCCCTATGTATATTAAAGGTTGCACTTGGAATTCTTTTTTTTTTACAATTGGTTCACAAGTGGCATCTTTCTTTTCAAACCCTTCAAAACGATCACATTTTTTATGCATTCAAGAAAGCAGGTTTCCATGGGTCATTATGCACACTGACAATAGTTTATCTGGCCTACTGCGTGTTTCACAGTCCTGTAGCATTTTAGGGAAATACTGCAGAGTGCTTGCAGGGAAATATACCTTTTATGTTAACAATAACTTCTGTTGCTGTTTAGCTTTCTCACCCTTGATTTTTTTTTGGGGGTATATTTTTTCCAATGTATCATATTTGTTTTTACTTTCAGCTAGATTTAAAAAAATGGGAGGTGTGGACTTTAGTGTTTAGTAAATGTTCTGTCTGCTGTCTGTCCTGCTGAAAAAGTAGGCTAGTGAAAGTGGTGCCCATAGTCACCAAAAACTTTGATGGCTTTTTTTAGTGAAACAAATATACTCTAATGTTGAATTATAAATTAAAATCACTTGAAATACACTCTAGTATGGCTGATGTTTGTGCTGTTCAAAATGTGGCCTAATAAAAGTGCGTAAATACTGTACATGGAGTCAGTACATTATTTCTTGTTTTTTTCTGTAAAATAATTGTTTCTTCTTCATAATAAACCCTCTGGTTGTCTTACTGTAAAACTGCAGCCCAGTAAAGCACCTTAATTAGTGTGTATGGACTGAACATGTTTTCTTCCTTTTTTCAGTGAAAAAATATACTCTAACGTTGAATTATAGATTAAAAGCTGACCATTGTCTCTTTTGTTCAAAATGTGTTCAGGAACAAATGCTTAATTGCTGTGCATGAAGTCACTACATTATTTTGGTGTTTTTTTTGTGACATAAATACACTCTAAATACCCTGTAATACACTTTTTTTCTAAAGCTGTCTGGTGTCTGTGCTGTTCAAAATGTGGCCTATTGAAAGTGTTTAAATACTGTACATGGAGTAATGTACTGGAATCAGTATCAATTGTAATTAATTTTAGTTTATCTATATAATTGTATGTAAAAAATTGTATTTTTAATCTAAATAATAATTTTTATCTTTGTGAGCTATAGATCAGACTGCTGCACAGTATGTACTCTTTGTTTGCTAGGATGCAAATACAGTGGAAGAGAGCATGAAGATTTCATCTGGAAATAAAAAAAAAATACAGTGTCTCTTTTCTGTGACAGAAAAATTTTACAGGTATATGGTTCAGGCCAACAGACAGCCCTGGACATTACCTACTAAAGAAGTACTTGATAGCCTTCAATAGGCAGCCACCACCACAACTGCTACTCTTTTCACCAACAGGAGGATCCAAGTCCCATTGGCCATGAAAGGGCATACTGCCAGTCTCTAGAGAGGACATGAAGGGGGCATTGACAAAGATGCAGAACGTTTGGCTATTCACTACGGCTCAGTATGGCTGATTTCAGCCGTACATCGGCTGACTTCGGTCAGCCGAACATGCTCTGCATGTTTGGCTGAGCCGAAGTGCAGAAGGACTTCGACTCAGCCGATCCAACATCTGGATCAGCTGAGCCGAAGCTCCGGCAGTTCACTCGCTGCTGTTCTCCCCTATTTACGAGCGGCATTCAGCTCGGCTATTCTGCTTCCTACCTCCATGGTACTGAGCAGAATAGAAAATAGTGAAAAAAGTAGAAAAAAAATTTAAAAAAGAATTGGGCAGAGCTAGCAGTGACAGCTAGCTCCGCCCAACTGCTTCATATTGGCCAACTCATGCTAGAGTCTTCTAGCAGGTCCCAGCCAATGAATAACAACTGGGCGGATCTGTTTAATGACAGATCAGCGTCCTCCAGATCATTTGGGGATGCTGATCTGTCATTACAACTGGGAGGAGCCAGCTGTGAGATAACGGCTGCCTCCGCTCAGCTGTCATTTGTGGGGCTTACGGCCGGCACTTTGGCAGGCCGTTCGCCCCGCTCCAGGTGTCACTTCAGCTCAGTCGACTCGAAGCATATGCCTTCGGCTCGGCTGAGCCGCTCGGCTGCCTTCGGGTGCTATACAGGCTATAGTGAATAGCCCGTACAGCAGCCTTTCGATTCAACTGAAACAAAGGGCTCCAGCGGCCGAAGAGAGCTGTATGGATCAGCCGAAGCTACGGCTGGATCCTTCGGCTCCTTTGTGAATAACCCACTAAGAGTCTGCCTCCAGAACATCCCCAGATGTTTGATTTTGTGCTACAAAATATGTTATATAAATTTTAGACTTTTATTTAAAATGTGACCCTGTATGTATGCTATAAACCAGTGGAGGTGTGAACAGTTGGCCTCTAGGGAATACAAAAATAATTTTCATGGCACTACCAGTGTACACAAATGAACAATAAACCACTCATTTCTGGACTTGTGATAAAATGACCATATTTAAATACCTTCTGTTTTAAAAAGAGAAATGTGTACAGTATTTTAGTGAGGGCTGCTGGTTCTTTTAGGCCCTAATAGCTTAAGCTGACTATTATACTGACAGGTAATTAACAGAGCCTTAACAGATTCCCTTTAATTTGTGTTTAGAGTCTCATGCATTTGAGTGACCTGGCTATTTTGAAAATAGCATATGGCATCTCTCTTGAGTATTCTGTATGCCAGATTTTATTTGAACCCTCAGCAAAACACATTTTTAATTTTTAATTATATTAAGCCTTTATCAACTGATAGCAGAAGAGTACATTTAAAAAATATCAATAACATGTAGTAACTAGTTTGAACATATCAAAGCAAGGTTCGTTACTTTGAATACAAAAACATCCATATATCTGGTTTGGGAGTGTTTATTTGATTTAGAATGTACTGTAATTAAACAAAGCATTTGCATTGTGCCCAAGGAGTATTGACTAGGATCTGTTATAATTGGATGCCGGTTTACTCTATGCCTGTTTATTTTGAAGACCAGCAAAAATATAGGTAAGAGGGTGTAAGTAGTGGGTTTAGTCATCAGTTCAGTTTTATGATTAAAGGCCAAAAGATAATAGAACAAATTGTGCAATTTTCAGTTTTCCTCAAGTAGAACCATGGCCACCCATTAAAAGATTTGCTGCAACACTTAATAATAAGTGCATCAACACTTGTTAAGCCTGTCACCTCAATGTTGCTGGACCACATGGTCAGTGGCAGGGTTTACATGATCACAGACACATGGTCCAGCAACCATTGGCAGGGACATTGAATCTCCTTCACAGACCATTGGGCAACTTTACTGATTGCTGGGAAGAATACAGGGTGGGGCACATGGCTGGAACTGGTGGTGTCACCCCCACATTCATGAAAACAGTGTGACAGTGACAGACTAGTCACCTCCACAACTCCTCCTCAATGGCCTCTTCCAGAGAGTCACTGTCAGAACCACCATAGCCCACTAAAGCAACTAAGAGGCTATGAAACAGCGCAGGCAAAATTCTGCTATTCCTGAAACCGCAGCCACACTGTGACTGAGATTCTGTCAACTCTGCAGAGGCAAGGCCAGGGCCAGAGGTGGCACACTCCACACCACCTTGTGCCAGGAAACCTGTTATCCACCCTTCAGCTGGGAAAGTTTACACACATGCCCTTCCACTAGTCCTCAACCAGGCGGTGTAGCAGTTCCTAGTTAGGTCCTGGGATTCCAGATGTCCTGCTGCAAGCCAGAAGAGTGTGCAGCCACTTTAGGCGGTCATATTCAGTTTTATGGATAAAACTATCCTGTTGCTGCCCAATTTTATACTGCTTTATTATCTGCACTCTTTTAAGGTCAGTTGACTGCTTCTATTTTCACTGTTCAGTCACAGACTGGAGGAGGTAGAAGATTTGTTAGTGTTACTGCACAAAGAATCAGGCCTTCTCCCCTGCCACACAGGGCTCAGTGGTGTTCCAGAGCTGTGTAAACCTTATCGCTAGATTGACAGGAATGCAAATCTTTTGGCAGGTGAAACATCTCCCATATATATGTATCTCATCTGTGTATTTGGCTGTGTGTCTGGAGTTTGACCTTAAAGGAGTGCAGATAATAAAGCAGAATAACATTGGTCAGCAACAGGACAGTTTAATCAATAAAAAAACAGGCCTAATCTGTGTATGCCTAACTTTTTACTGTGGGGACAAGGAGGTACAGTAAATGTGAGTGGTATAATGTAAGGTGGCTTAAGCGCACACAGCTGTTAAACTTATTTATTTTCTTTCAAATAATGCATTATTTAAAAATGCCACCCTCTGAAAACAGTGACCCATTTGTTTTAAAGCAAAGCCTTGCAATAAGAAAAAAAATATTTGCTACATTTGCAATTTTCTATGGATAGGACAGCAGCTAAAAGTGACATCTGACCTAAAATCAACCATCAATTAGAACAAAATTAAAAAACAGCCTTCACTAATAAGAACAACAAAAAAGACATTTGATAGCAATCAGAAGTATGTCAGCTTTCAATATCCTCTCCCACTATCTATCTATCTATCTATCTATCTATCTATCTATCTATCTATCTATCTATCTATCTATCTATCTATCTATCTATCTATCTGTCTGTCAGTACTATCTGTGGGCTATCTTAAATCTAAACATATTCCGAAATAGCCAAAAAGCATATAAATCTACTTTGTGTGCACCAAATGCCTTTGCAGACCCAGTTATTGCAGATAAGTAATGACATCATCATTGTGCTGCGCATAGCCTAGTAGAGCTGTGTGAGGGACCCAGCAGGTCTGCCCACTACAAGCTCCCTCTGAAAACTACAGGAAGGATGCTTTTAGGAGGAAATGCTAATTATATTCCTAGATGTGTAGCTAGGGGAGCATTTACAGCATATGAAATGCAATAGCATAAAATGTGAAACAGCAAGGATGTAAATTGTGAGTCATGTGAAAATAACTTTCAGCTAAATGTTGCAATATTAACATGGTATAAATGATTACTGAATATTCTCTAAAGTTTCCCTATAAGAAACAGCATACATCATGCTGTGCAACCTTCTTATAGTTATCAATATAGGGAGCCTGAAGTGTGGCCCCTGACATCACCAAAGGGTTGCACAACATATTCAGTCATTGTAATGCTACAGAAAGCTATCAGAGACTGCAGACATCCAAGGAGATTGCCAAAGACTCCGGGCATGTTACAAATGATGGTCAGAGACTTGTTCCAAATTTTTTTTTCTCAGTAAGATCTATTAGAAATATCAAAGAAAAAAACATAAAGAGAGAAAAGAGCACAGAAAAATTTAAAAAAGTGTGAAAGAAATAAACTAAACCATTTAACGTTTAAAAGCAACTCTATAGAGTATTTGTTTCCTTCACTGTCCTGAGTAAGCACTTAGGTACTTACTGTTTGCAGGGGTCCTGAGGGCTGCAGAATAAGTGCCAAGGAACCATAGGTGGAGTATAAAGGGAATACTGCTCCATTGGCAGCTGTTATCTGCATTTTTAGACTCATATACGTGTTCCTGGGAAGAAATACTATTTCTGTTCGGGTTCACTACAAGAAGTGGGACCTCTTGCCTAGAGGTAGAACTAGAGGTAACCTAGGAGTTGAGTGTCGGTAGCAACCTGTCAATCTTATTAAACCAAACATATTTGACCCCGTTTCTCTTTCATTTTGAGCATAGGTACAAAGTTGATAATCTTGCACCCATGTTTTTCATGTCTTCTAAATACTTTATTTCCAAAAGAATAAGCATGTTAAAACACACACACTCATGAACACACGCCATCAAACATTCATGTAAAATGAAACGTCAAAGATTGTTTTTCTCAGGTTGTCATTGAAGACATACCTATAGGTGATAAGTAATAGAAATGATCCCTCTCTGTCTGTTATGAAGTGTTAAATTGTGATTTATTCTCTGTTATGCTGTCCTGTGACATTTCATTTCTCTCTGTAACATGATATATGACCAAAGAGTTTAATGTAATGCAGTTAGAATTGTCACATATCACACGGGAAAAATATGGTTTGGGTGAAAAATATAATATTCAGTCGATGTGCATTATTAACGTGATTGAAACCTTAATAGTTAAAAATGTATAGATGTATGGGATCAATAGGGCTTATATGAACTTATGTGGCAGCCACAAAACTGCAGAACTGTGTACACATCCGCAGTATTTATTTATTTGTTAAAGAAAGGAATATTGGATTAGTATGGTTGCTGTCATTGCATTGAGCTCTTTGTGAAATTACTAGTTGCCTGGAAAACATGCTAAATCACTGAATCAATGGTTTCAGTACTTTTGAACCAAACTATCATGTTGATGGTGTATCCCAATTGAGATGGCTTCTTCCAAAAAGACAATGCGCCATGCCACGGTGCTCATATTGTGCAGGAGTGGTTTCAAGAACATGAGGGAGACTTTACCTTGCTTAGGTGGCCCCCACAATCACCAGATCTCAATCCATTTGAGCATTTGTGGGACGAAGTTGAAAGAGCCATCAGGCAGCTGGTTCCACAACCATCAAATCTCACAGAACTGGACAGTGCTATTCATCAGGCATGGTGTCAGATTCCTCACATCACCTTTCAACATCTCGTGGAGTCAATGCCAAGAAGAATCGCCGCAGTATTGAAGGCAAAAGGTGGCCTGACGAAGTACTGATGGGGTGGTCATAATAATCTGGCAACTCAGTGTATATACATGCTCTTTGTATGCCAGTGAATGCCAGTTATTGAAAGAAGAGACAGGTAGGCAACTAGCATTTTCACAAGGAGACAAGGAGAGATCAGCATAGGATTGACAGTGTTAATGTTTTCTCCAAGGTTCCTTTAATGCACATTTTGTGGCCAGGAAAGCAGACTACTCCAAGGATGTGGCACCGGCTTGTTCTCCGACTATCGCTTCTGCCTGCTACTTGGTAGGCACATTACTGACCCCAGCTTGTTCCCAACTTTGCTTCTGTTTGTTGCTTCGTACTGTGCTGCTTGCCTGCTTGTTGAATACTTAGCTAATTTGACTACGGCTCTTCTGAAATCCTTAACCTTCAGTGTTCTGCTCCTGTGCTAGATTTCTGCCCAGAGGAGATAGCCACCCGCACACCAAGGTCCAATGCATCAATATGCACTTTTATTGATGGCAGATACACATGGCATACCAAGTATGAGAAACATTTCAGAACCTATCGAGGTCCCTTCTTCAGGCAAATAACATAGTGACCTGCCCAGGACTTGCTGACATTGCAAAGAGTGACCTTCCCTGCTACGGTGACATCATCCGGCACTTGTGCCTCTCTATGTCCCTGCGCACCTGTTCTACCATTCAATGGCTCTTGGACTGGAGCTGCAAGAGAGGCTGCCCTCATCAACTCAGACTTCACCAAGGTACGTGACACCTCTTTTAGCAGTTTCATAAAACGTGGATATTTGCTTGAGACATTTACAATTACACACGTCTGTAACTAAATATACTAAACAGGCTTTAGCTCTGTAATGCAGACACCAAGCAATACATGTTGACAACTATAGTTGCTCTCTTCTACAGTCTTGTAATCTGCTTGCGGGCCTTGTCCCGTCCTACCTACCACAAGTTTCAAAATACCACCAATATGACAGGCAGCCTGACAGGCGAATAGTAATGTTTAGATCAGGGATGCCCAAACTGCGGCCCTCCAGCTGTGGTGGAACTACGAATCCCATGAAGCATCTCTCTCCGGGAGCCATGTCTGTGGCTGTGAGGATCTTGCAAAGCCTCATGGGATTCGTAGTTCCACCACAGCTGGAGGGCCGCAGTTTGGACATCCCTGGTTTAGATGATGGGGGTAAGACCAACAATCAACGCCACCATGATATTTTAAAACTGTTACAGTGATGGAGCATGTTTAATATCCTTTGAGCACTGACAGGTGCACTCTTAATATACTAACATTAGAAACACATACAGGGTTATTATCTAAAGGGTGAAGAAGGCAGGAGAAGTTAACAATCTAGGCCAACATAGCTGATTTGGAAACATTCTGCAATTCAGCTCACTTTCCAGTTCAGCTGTGTTGTCCTACATTGTTCCCTTCTCCTGCCTTCTCCTGCTTTCTCCAAACACTTCATCCTTTTGTGAATAACCCTGAAAGTCTATATGAGGCCAACAATTACAGACAAAAAAAGTTTTTTTTTACAATCTGGTTTGGTGTTCTAATATTATAATGGTGCATTAATATGTATTAAAATAATAATAATAATATTATAATAATGATTGTAATATAGTTGGATACTAACATCTATACTAAATGCTCTTATAGTAATATAATAATCAGGGCCGGCCTTAGGCCTTTAGGCGCCCTGTGCGAGAAAGCTTTACAGCGCCCAGACCAATGGCAGTAGACAAACACAGAAATTAAATAGTAAATATAAAATGTCTCAGTTCTGATGCTATCCCTAAAAAAAGGCATCCGAATCTTGACAAGACTTCTTTATGTTCGACTTGAAATGATCTGCACCACAGGACATCTTTTTGGGAACACATATCCACTTTGAAAACAGGTAATGTCGAATTTATGATTGATCTTCATCTATATTCCAGGCTTTTTGTGTTTGCAAAAATAGTTTTTGAAAGAGAGGCCGTATCTGAAAATAAGAGGGAATAGCAGAATAACATATGACAGTAAAGGTATTCCTAAAAGCTTTATACAGATTCCAGCTCTTAAAAAACATTCACACCATCTAGAATATTAAGTAGTTGTGTTTTGGATGTCTAATAAATGAGAAAATGTGAATTGTACAAGACAGGATGTTAGAAAAAACACCTATAATAATTGAATCTCCTTCATTGATTTTTTTGTTTTTTTTATTTAGAAATCAACAGTTCAATACAAAGCGGCATACTCTTACATGGAGAAAAACAATGTTGAGTTAGACAGATTAGCAGAAGAATCCTATTAAAAATCAATTTTCTACTGACATGTAATTTGGCTTCTCAAATGACTGTGAGAGAGCTCTTCAATATATTGGTCAGTTCTGTTAAGTAGACAGATGTATTTTTAAGGAAAAAAGCCCTCTTACTGGCCTACTTTTTTTTTTTCTAATCTGACATCGATCGTGTCAGAATAAAGAAAAAAAGACACATCAGTGCTTCACTCCTGAGCGGCCGGGAGCGGGAGGCTCCCAGAGCGCCGGGAGAGTTTTTTTTCTTTTTTTTTTGACAGCAGCAGAGCCGCCGGACAATAGGAAACTATTGGGCGGAGCTAGCTGTCACTGCTAGCTCCGCACAATCGTTTGCTATTTACTTTTTTAAACTTCTTTCACTCTTTTCCTGTTCTGCTCGGTCCCTCTGAGGGACCGAGCAGAACAGCCGAGCCGAATGCTCGGCGGCATTCGGCTATTCACTCACTGCTGTTCGGGATCTTTAAGAATAGCCCGAACAGCAGTGAGTAGCCTGCCGGAGGTTCGGCTCAGCCGATCCATATGTTGGATCGGCTGAGTCGAACTCCTTCTGCACTTCGGGCCGGCCGAACATGCTGAGCATGTTCGGCCGACCAGAAGCCACGCGAAGCAAGCCGATGTACGGCTGAAATTAGCCGTACCAGCCAGAAGTGAATAGCCGAACAGTGTTCGGCTCACTTCACTTCAGATCGGTCATTCACTCTGCTGCCCTCGGCAGCTTCGTGAATAGACCCCTAAATATACACTGTATGGAAGTTCATACATGCGAACAGTGTCTTTTATACTGGCACATACTGTATGTTATCACTTATTTTGTGTTCAGTTTCTTGTGCATTAAACTGACCCAAGACTGTTGTCAAAGGCCAATCTGCTGGAAACGGTGTGACCATCATAAAAGTTGTGCCAAGGTATTGATATTAGAAATTCAGGGTGATATAACAACTGGTAGGTGAGTTAGAATTGAGAAATGAGAAATCAGACATTTCAATTTTGGGTGCTAGATGGTACAAGAACTACATGATTAAAATATTACACATTAACCACTTCTCGGCCGGCCGTTGTAAAAAAACGGCCGGCCAGGAGCTCTCTACATCTGAGCGGGCGTCCTTAGACGTCCACTCAGCCACGCCGGAAATGCTGACATGTGAAACAGGCAGCGATGCCCATTAATATACAAGCAATCCACCGGCTATAGAGCGGCGGATCACTTGTATGAGGTCCCGGGATGTGCACCCCCCCCTCCGCGGCTCCCCCCTCCCGCTGTCACGCTGGTCCTGGGCTCCGCTGTGCCCGGTGCGAGCCCGGGACCAGCATACTGCCTCGGACACAGGGGATCAGAGGGAGGTCGGTACACAACCTCCCTTACGGTCCCCTCTCCACTGTCAGAATGCGGAAGTGATGTATATTACATCACTTCCGCATTCTCGTGTCACTCTCCAGCTTCAGATGGTGGAGAGAAGCTGATGAAGCAGATCTCTGCTTCATCAGCTTCTTCAGGGGGGTCCTAGGTGACATTAGGGGTCTTAAAGACCCCTGATGTCTCCCTAAAGAGGACCTGTCACATATTTTGCTATCACATAAGGGGGTTTTCTTAGCCCCCTATGTGATAGCAATAAAGTGGGGGGAAAAATTAAGTTTCCCCCCCAAAAAATGTAAAGTTACAAATAAAAAAGAATAATTTTTTTTAAAAGTCCCCCCATACATACATGCATGCAAACAGGCGTCGGGTGCGCATACGCGAGAAAACAAAAATTTTGCCCATTACGCCGCACATGTTACACATCGTCGCGAACGTCGGAATGAGAGCAATAGTTCTAGGGCTATCAATCACCGATAACACTAAACTGATGAGCTGTAAAAGCTTTTAAAGCGTCACCTATGGTAAATTTTGGGTATGGTAGTTTTTTTGCGATTTCGCGAGTGCACGCAATTTTAAAGCATGGCATGTTTGGTGTCTATTTAGCCGACGTGACCCCGTCTTTTATATTTTACCAAAAGTATGGGTAATAATCATTGCTTCCTAATATAAACGTTTTTCCCCAAAAATTTTCAATAATTTTTCCTTAATATAGTAAAAAATACACATTGCCGTGTGTGTGTGTGCATGTGTGAATGTGTGTCTGCCCTGGCTATGTGTGTATCTTCCCTGACTGTGTGTGTCCCCCTGACTTTCATGTGTATGTGTGCCTCAGCTGAACTTGTGTCAGTCCTGATTGTGTGAGTTTACCCCAATTAACTGTGTGCTGTACGTGGAGGTGGCCTACATCCTGTAAGTCGTAGATGTGTAATCACTACTAAGTGTGTGTACTCCAGTGAAGGATGGCAACTAAAGAATGATACGCAGAAACAGAAATCTAAATATGTACAGGGAACATATAGTGCAGCAGGCAAGAAACAGGAGGCACCCTAATGCAAAGGAGAGCTGGGAAGGGGGAAAAGATTACTGAGGAGCAGTACAGGAAGGGAGTTGGAGCATGTTCACTGAGGATGTAAACCTAAATGGGCACAAAACCCTCCATTGCTTCTGAAAAAGTACAGTCTTTTTTCTAGTATACAAGTTGAATGTGCTAAAAAATCCCATATCTTCACCCTAGTACACCTGGGCTGGTTGAGGGTGTCTGCAGGGAACCAAATATTTACTCTGCATTGTAACAGAGGTACATGTACAGGTGAAACTCGAATAATTAGAATATCGTGCAAAAGTTCATTTATTTCACTAATGCAACTTAAAAAGTGAAACTAATATATGAGATAGACTCATTACATGCAAAGCAAGATAGTTCAAACTGTGATTTGTCATAATTGTGATGATTATGGCTTACAGCTTATGAAAACCCCAAATCCACAATCTCAGAAAATTAGAATATTACATGCAATCAATAAAACAAGGATTGTACATAGAACAATATCGGACCTCTGAAAAGTATAAGCATGCATATGTACTCAGTACTTGGTTTGGGCCCCTTTTGCAGCAATTACTGCCTCAATGTGGTGTGGCATGGAAGCTATCAGCCTGTGGCACTGCTGAGGTGTTATGGAAGACCAGGATGCTTCAATAGCGGCCTTCAGCTCTTCTGCATTGTTCGGTCTTATGTCTCTCATCTTTCTCTTGGCAATGCCCCATAGATTCTCTATGGGGTTCAAGTCAGGCGAGTTTGCTGGCCAATCAACCTGTATGTTACATATTTGAAAATGTATACATCTGAGTGCACTTTAAAAAATGTTCAGTGTATATATTTGCAAGAGCATATATTTTTCCCCGTAGGTGCATATTATATTTAATGCACTATAATTTTATATTTTTACTACTTTGGGAGGTAAACAACCAGCATTATGGGACTTAGCAGAACCTGGTTTTCAACCTGCACAAATACCTCCCAGTGTGTAAAAGTACACCGCACAGCTACTTTAAAGTGAGGTAATGCTTAGTGATGGTAGCATTTATGACATTTCTACAAACCGACAATTATTTCTGTATTTTAGAAATCCATAAATAATGTGTTTTTCTTGGCAGGGGATCCTATGCCAGTATATTTGTCTGAAATTGTCTTTGATGTTATCTAAAAAATATTGTTTATAATAAACAAATAAACATATTGTAGAGTCTTTTCAGCATTATGGACATTTTAGTGTTTACTAAACCAAAAAAACAGCCATATGCCAATTAGATTTTCTTACAATCATCCATAACTATAGTAATGTTTTTTACTGTGTCATAATTTTTTTTGTTACTATGGTGGAAAGAATACAATTTGCAGAACATTCTTGCTTAAACTGCAACATTGGTAGCTAATTCAATAAGCCATTACTTTAAGTATTTGCTCCAAATAAGGTCATTAGGCTTAACCTTCTATGTGTTGGTAATTGAATTTGAGGCTATTGACTTGATTGGGACGCAGATCTTCCTGTGCACAGCGCACCTATTGCAACAATTACAGTCTCTAAACTTGCATAGTAATCACAGTATTTTGCTAACTACATTGCTGTGACTGTAAATTAGGGAAGACAGAATGTAGGTAGTAAAAGTAAGTACTATGCACTTAATGTAATCAGACAGTCTTTTTTTAATCTTCTTAACATCTAATGCACATACAGGAGTATGCTTGCAGTGTTCAGTTTTTCTATATGGTAATATATACTGTGTTAAAAGAAAAAATCGTGGATTGCCCCGGCATAGGTTCCCTGTACTATCTCTCCCCCTCAAATACATTGTATATAGAAAAATAGGGGGGGAAAAGAAGGGTTTATGGAGAGATAAGTATGACACATGCATATAAAAGTTGTATCAAAATGTATTCAATATAAAATGCAAAATACAGTCTCAGGCCGATTGCTTATAAATCTATATACATAGTAAAAACCATAATCATTGATTATACAAAATCCAAGTACATAGCTGGCATGATAGTCCCGATAGTCAAAAAGTTCCATGATTTAATTGTATATAAAGAAATTACATGATTGTCCCGATATTCCCAACGTGTTTCGCAAAATTAGCTACTTCAGGGGACCGGTATTTAACATTCATGCATCTGCAGTGTCTAGGGTGACTATCATGCCAGCTATGTACTTGGATTTTGTATAATCGATGATTATGGTTTTTACTATGTATATAGATTTATAAGCAATCGGCCTGAGACTGTATTTTGCATTTTTTATTGAATACATTTTGATACAACTTTTATATGCATGGGTCATACTTATCTCTCCATAAACCCTTCTTTTCCCCCCTATTTTTCAATATATACTGTGTTACCCATGCAGGAACATTCCTGTAACTCGATCCCCCTACAGTAAACTATCTTACTCCATACAATTCTGGCTATACTGTTCAGACATTAGGAAAATAGTGGTTACCTCACGTTGCAGATCACCATGATCCCTTACAACAGGGCTCAAAATTTCCACTCGCCCCCTCGCAAATTGCGAGTGAAAATTTGTGGAAATGAAGCCATTGAGTCAGGCACTCCTCGGGGCGGCTTCTCTCCTCCTCACCGACATGATGACAGCGCTCCCTCGTCCGTCCGGGGTCGCAGGAGGGAGCGCTGCCTGCTGTCAGGATGGCCGAGCGGTAGAGAAGCCGCGAATTCCCCGAAGTCCCCCCCCCCAACTGTAAATAAATAAAAAATACAATAAAAATAAAAAAATATTTTAAAAAAGTAAAAACTGCCCCCCGACCCCCCTCACACGCATATTATTAGACATGTGCGAATACTAAAAATGTATTTCAGATGAAATGTGTATGTGTAATGCTCTGTGCTTTGTGCTGTGGCTGTATGTGTAATGTCCTGTGCGTTGTGCTGTGGCTGTATGTGTGTTGTGCTGTGTGCGCGTTGTGCCCTGTGTGTGTTTGTTTGTGTTATGAAGAGCAACTGGTGGCGAGTAACTTCGAAGGCCTGGCTAGTAGCTCAGGACCTGAAATTTGGAGCCCTGCCTTACAATGTGCACATGTAAAAGAGACGTACAATAGCTTAGTGTGTAGGACAACTGCTTTTGGAATTTGGATCCTTCTCCCAAATTCTGAGAATTTATTATTTTTAACACTTTAAAAGAGTGTATGAAGTCATAAAGAGTAGTGATGTTTTTATCAGGAGAAATACCAATTAGCTAAATTTTGAGCCCAACTATTTACATGCATATATGTTTCATCTGAGGATAATTATGTAATTCAGAAATGCAGGCAAAGTTGATTTATGAATTGTATGACTTCTCTGTAGATTAGACAAATCTGCATGCATTTATTCAGGGAATAAAACATATTGCAATTTGCCTAATTGCTAAGCATTTCCCTATCACTTATAGAAAGTTAATTATACAGATACAAACATGGGAACAGAAAAGTAAACCTGATACTTTAAGAAGAGAAGTGATTGCTTGATTAAGGTACTTATTATTTCTAGCAATACCGTCTATAAAATGTTAACACATTAACAATCTGAGCAGTTATTAAATGTTAACTATCTATTCAGTTCATGAGGTTCCAAACAATAAACCCTCTAGTACTAGGGATATGGTCAATGGTCCTATTTTTTTTTACAACAGTAATAAAATATAACAAGTATCAAATTTATATATTTTTAAGTTCACTGAATATATGGCGCTATAGTTTCTTGACGTATTCATTTAAGCAGATCACAGTTTGCAAACTGCAGTAACAATGGCTTGAAAAATTCCGGCATCATACCACATTATGTTAGCCCTTTGATCTGTATTTTATGCATAATTTTAAGCAATGAACATACTTTTAATACAGTATGTCCCTATGCCCTGGTAAGGCTCCTTTGTGGAGACTAACCTGTTCACACAGGAGAAAATGAATGCAGAAGCATGCTGACAGTACTGACAAATGTAGAGATGGCAACAGAGAAGAAGAAGATCCAAGAGACAAACAAGTTGATCTTGTGAAAGCTCGGGATGGTACACAAGAAAGAAGTTGGTCCAGAAAGTTAATGGGCAAGGAGCAAAGTCAATGAAGGAAGCTTGCAGGCAAACATTGGTCAGGTTAAAGTGCCTTTTAAATTAATGCTTCCCCTTTAAGAGGCATGATTTAATTGGCCATGACTGCAGCCTAGAAGCACCATGGGTTGAGGAAGAGAGGAGGTTTGGCAGCATGGAAGCAAGGTAGATAAGTGACAGTACCCGTGACTCCACTCCCAAACCCCCACACTTACAAGGTCTCCCAACCCTTCCAGGGGCTGGCTCAGCAACACAAGAAGGGCAAGGAAAAGACTGAGAGAACCTGTTGGGGACTAGTGGTCTCAAAAGGAAGACCTAGAAAGCGCTGGGGATCATGTGATGAGGAGGCCAGCAGAGTTTAAAAGTAACTGGATTAACTTGGTAGGGGATCATAGAGAATTAATTTTACTGAGATATGCAGAGGTGGATGTGTCTGATAGAAAGCCAAATAGAAAGCAAAACTTTGTAGTGGGTAGGAGTTTAGGACCCAGGTGACAAAGACAATCAGGAATATTTTGTACCTGGCAGCCAGATGTAGATTTTTGCAAGTTTAGTTGAAGGTCTTTTGGGTTCCAGGTGAGTGAATACAATGGAGATAGAACATGTCCTTGATGAATATTGAGGCAATAATGGGAGCTCAAGGTTGACCTGGGAGAGGAATCAGGTGACACAATTTGAAAAAGTGACCCACCACTACCCAAAAGGACGTTGAAATTGGCAAGATCTGAGATAAAATCAATGAATATACAGTGTCTAGGTACATCTTGGCGATTTTAAATGTACACAAATACTACAGGCTGGGACATACTCTGACTTTCATTTGAAGAGAGGGCCAGTAGTAGCATTGAAGCAAGTCACATGTACGTTGTACTCCAGGATGTCCAAAAGGTTGGAGTCATGTACCCACTTGAGTTTGAAGAGAAGATTGAGCACCACATATGTCTAGAACATTTTTTCCCCACTAAACAATTTGAGTTTGTGTTTTAATTGAATTGTACCAAAAGACTGCATGGGGCCCTTGGGCTAAAGGTTGGGCACAAGGGAACTTGATAATGGGACAATAACAAAAAGATCCAAGGTCTTCCCAGAAAAAGTGAGCTGGGGACTATGAATCATGATGAGAGAGTGTTCCCTGAAACATGATAGGTATTGTCACACTTCACTGTGTGATGATCCATCGCCGGGTTTTACCTCCTGTCCGAGCTGCTCGGCTTCCTGCCAATCCACGCTGAACCTCTCCATTAAAAGTCCAGCTCACTTTTTCCGCACCGTTCGAGCAACGTGTCTTTACACTCAGTCGGACTCCATATTTATCGCTTGCCTTTAAAATGTCTGCGGTTTGCTATTACCTACCTTGTTCCTTGTGTGTCTCTGGATTCCCTCTTGGACTTCTACCCTTGTGTTCCCCAGTATCAAGAACCACTGTCTGTGTATAGGCTTCACCCCTGTCTGCTGTTGTATCTAGTACCTCGATGCTGCAACTAGCCTCTGTGTCTGTGTGGGCGCACTAGAGGGCCACACCCTGGAAGGTGTCCAACATCCAACCATCCTTACCTTTAGAGGCTCTGTCAAACACCTGGCCCATTTTTCGAATCTGTGACTCTCGTGCGGCCCCGGTAATGCACAGACACCTACTTCCTGTGTTTTCAGTGATCTGCATCCCAGACACCATTTTTGCATGCTACTTTTAGTCATTTTGTGTGCCCCGGTCGTCGGACTGTGACAGGTATAGACCTAAAAACTAAGATTTGCACCATGTTTATTCCAGTCAAAAGGCTACAAACCGGGTTTAGTAAATAGAATTTGTAGGTGGAGATATAATGAAGGAATAAATGAGTAATGTATATAGGTTAAATCAAATTGGATAGTATCACAGAGGGTGTGGATTATATTAAGTAATGTTAATGTGGGCAGGATGGTTTATTTTTTGGGGGGTAGACACACATCACGTTACACTATGTTAAGTGAATGTATTTTAGGGGGGTAATCTAGAAATAGGAATATAAATTAGAAATAGGAATGACCGTGGTGGCGGGGGAGGGAATTATGGGGAGGGAATTACGGGGAAAATATAATAGGAATTCACATTTAGGTAAAGGTATAGAAGGGTAGATAATCACAAATTGGAGTTACACAGGTGTAGTTTAACTATACACAACGGCTGGCCGGGAGCTTCTTGGATGTTACATCCGCCTGCTTCATCAGCTTCTACAGGGGGGTCCTAGGTGACATTAGGGGTCTTGGAGACCCCTGATGTCTCCATAAAGAGGACCTGTCACATATTTTGCTATCACATAGAGGGGTTTCTCAGCCCCCTCTGCGATAGCAATAAAGTTAAGTGGAAAAAAGAAAAGGAAAAAAATGTAAAGTTTCCCCCCAAATTTTTTTAAAGTTACACATAAAAAAGAATTAAAAAAAACAATTTTTTTTAAAAGTCCCCACCCCTACATACATGCATGTAAACATGTGTCAGGTGCGCATACCTGCGAAAAGGACGATTGCACCCATTACGCTGCACATGTTACATATCGCCGCGAACGTCGGAATGAGAGCAATAATTTTAGGGCCATCAATCACTGATAACACTAAACTGATGAGCGGTAAAAGCTTTTAAAGCGTAGACTATGGCCAATTTTGGGTATGCTAGTTTTTTGCGATTTTGCGAGTGCGTGCAAATTTTAAGCTTGACATGTTTGGTGTCTATTTACCCGACGTGACCCCAACTTTTATATTTTACAAAAAAAGCGGGTAATATTAGTTGTTTTATAACATAATGTAAAAAAAAATTCATTTCAGTACAGCGTTGCATGACGGAATAAATGTCAGTCAAAGTACTGCAGCGCTGAATACTGAAAAATGGCCTGGCCAGGAAGAGGGTCTAAACACCTGGTCTTCAAGCGGTTAAACAAGAAAGGGGCCTCATTGACCTATCTAATACCTAATTCCCCCGTTCTTTTGGCTGAGGAGTGAATTGGATTAACTGGGAGTAGTGAGAATGTGAGTTGAAATGGATCATTTTTGAGGTGGGAGAAAGATGGGAACAATTGCATTTGTGAGAATGTAAAGTATGCAGAGGTTCTTATCCTAAATAAGGAGAGACTATCTTTGCGCTACTTTATAATGACAGTTATTTGCTGTTTGTTTGTACCTTGAATTTGTGTATGTGCTATATATTTACGTATATGGAAATAAAAATTATATTAACTAAAAAAAAAGGCTACAAACCAAATATAGTAGCCCTTTGCAACCAATTCGAGGAATTCTTCAAATGATTTGACTATGTAAACTGAAAGATTTCTGATTTTTTTGGGTTACATTACTTTACACACTCACTCACCTGACACACAATGTGCATTTGAAAAGGGAACTTTTTTTCTTTGGTCAGAGTAGGTTAGGCTTAACACTTTTGTTACCTTTTGTTTACTTTTTGATACAGAAATTCACCAGTACTGAATTCAGCTAATCAGATCAGAACTAACTATAAACTGGTTCTTTTAATGAGAACAAGTTTATGGATAGTTCTGAAAACGTTTTGGAAGGAGTTATACTTTAAATTACAATTACAATGGCTCATTGAGCAACATATTGTATTGTGTATTAGGGTTTCTCTTTTCAGCATTGCATCCTCTCCCTTTAATTGTTATGCTCTCCCATGATGACTGTAATGTCTCTTTACAGGCCCCAAACATATCGATAAGGTGCTTTATTAGGTCTATGCTTGTAATTGCTTCCTTCCATAGGAACTGATGTGAATGGTTAAGTCTTTTCAATAAACTACTATAAATGATGTTATGACAATATACATTACTGTGATTAAATGATACAATTTACTATTGTAAATGTACAACTACAACATTCAAACCTATATTATTTTTTACTAGTAGTATCATTTATTTTATATCTTTATAGACTTGTACAGGTGTTAGGCTCAGTCATAGTGGTCCTATGGTGTGTATTTTCCTATTTTCTGGTTTTGTGTCCTATTCAAAGGGTTAAACGTCACATTTTGTAAACAAATGAAAATAAAAAGTAAAAAAACAAATAAATAAACTAAGTCAGCTATATTAGATGGTGAATTTGTTTATATTCATAGATATCCTAAATTTTTAATTGGCCCTGTCCTTGTCTGTTCTATGTGTTCACAGATTACTTTACTCTATAGGATTGATTTGCTAGGGAAAAGGGCTGTTCACTTTGCAAAGGAATTTGCACTTTGCAGGCAATGTCACCCCTTAGCTTAGTGAATGTCGTGGAGTTTAATTTTGTTTAGAATATCCAATCATGTAAAGGAAAACTAAAAAACAGTATTTTGGCTTGCACAGTATTGTATAATGGAAGTCAGCAGAGCTTCACCTCACTCACTGAGCTAAGAGGAAACTTCCCATGCAAAGTGCAAATTCCCTTGCAAAGTGAACAGCCTATTTGCCTTTAATACATCAACCCCTGTAGATCTAATTGCAGAGGTTTATTTCTTTTGTTGGCATGTCGTGTTATAGCATTAGTAAACACTTACAGAAACCCATATCATCCAAACAGAAATCTTTATTGTGTTGACTACATTGTAAACTGTATCTGGTTCTCAGATACATCTACCTGGCAAGTTGACGTTGACAAGTGCATAGTAGTTGGAACATTGGTATCAAGAGCCTTGCAAATCATTTTTAGTTGTTAGTGTTTAAAAAAAATATATAGCTACTATTTTACAAAATAAAAGTTATTTCAAGCAGTTATTACAGTCTATTACTACTTTTAAAACTTCTTTTATTTTTTTATTTTGTAAACTAGGTCATGTCAGTCAGTGGCACAACTGTAGACATAGCAGCCAGAGTAGCATTTATTTAACATTGGAGACTGACAGGGTGCATTTTTTTTAAAACCTGCGGCAAAGTGGACAATCTTTTTAAGCTGTAATTTTTAACTTTGATGCCTGTGCAATAATGGCTTCACACTAGTCACCATAATGCTAATGTATTTACCAAGCTGCAAGCACAGCAGAGGACTGCACTTACCATCCGCCTGCCCCTTGACTTGTTTGCTAGCAGACGTAACATTTGTTAAACATGAAAGACTGGTTCACACTTGCTTTTCAAATTACATGCTTTTTATCAGCATTTTGAATTTTTGCAACATTTTAAAAAAGAGGGAGGATACTTCCTGTTCCAATACACAGGCGACATACACATATTGTATGTTCTTTATTATTTTGATGCATTTTGAATGCAGTTTATTCACCTCCAGATACATTTCTTGGCTTTCTGAGATATTTTTGTACTTGTCCTGGGGGGTGATTTACTAACCTAAACACACGCACGCACTAGGTGCGTGTGATTTTTACACAGCAAAACGTATTTATCAACCAAAAAGTCTCTAAAAGCATATTTGTTTGCTTGCAGACGTAACATTTGTTAAACATGAAAGACTGGTTCACACTTGCTTTTCAAATTACATGCTTTTTATCAGCATTTTGAATTTTTGCAACACTTCTCTAAAAGCATATTTCCACTAATGCCATATATGGAAAAATCCTGCACATGATGCATATATAATGCTGCTTCACAGTTTAGACAAAAATGGTTAGCTCATGCATTTACATTCCTGCATTCATCAACGCAAGCAACACAACATAGAGATAATTTACACAAGATCACCTTGCAAATTCATGCAGGGCTTTGCACAACACACCTGCTGGGTGTGTACACACTACAAAGGTGTTTAGATTCCACCCATAGATCATGCTGGGAGGGAACACACTACAGAGGTGTATACATGTTCGTGGTGTGTTTATAAGGTTAGTAAATCAACCCCCTGGTATTAGATCTGCATTATAGATAGAAATGTATTTTATTTCTAGAGGTGTTCATGCATACCTACAGCAGTCTCCCAAACCCTCCCGTCACAACTGCATCCCAGGCCATTCTGAAATGCAAAGTTTCAGCACTTCCTAATACTGCCAAGGCTTGTCTGTCTTTTCCTGCTTATTCCAATTTGCCAGTAAGGCTACCCTTCATAGTGATGAGCCGATGGAAATGTGTGAAGGTGGGGCTTAGCACTATGCTGTAACACTACCCAAAATGGCCTGGCATTCAGGCATGATGAAAGGAAGAAGGTGTTTGAAATATATACCTGCAACAATTTTTTTTGGCAAGGTAAATAAATGAGTGCAATACTTATTAGGCTTTCAGACCCTTTGCCCGCTACTATGTGTGGTTTCTAAAAATAAGTCCTCCTTACTGAACCATTTGATGTATGTGAGTATTAGACAAAAGATTTTAAGGCACGGTGTTGCAAAAAGGCTCTGCTATTGTTTCACCATCTATTGCATGTTTCTGCTTGTACTGAATAGTAGAATAAAAAAAATATTGGAGAAATATTGGTAAAAATTATGCTTGTTTTACAGGAAGAAGCACTGTTATGTATCTGCAATATACTCCTTCAGAGCTATGCCCCAACAGAACACAGTGGATCTTGCTGTTTTTTCTGCCAACATAGCTAATGCATCTGGGTGGCTAGCAAAACAACATTTTTTACAACAAACATCCTATTGCATTTGTGTGCCTTTGCTGGTACTAGTAGTACTGGGTAAAAATACCACTGGGTTATTATGTTTCAACTGCATTGTATCTGTTCCCTTGCAAATATTGTTTTAGGGACTAACTGCTCTGTTTTATAGGCTGGTAGGTCTGATTTATACCACTTAGTGTTAGACACTCAGTTTCAGTTATTAAATCCCCAATATTTATGCACATTATCACTGATCATAACTAAATTAGTTTAAAAATAATGGCATTTCAAACTGCTAATATCAACAAACATATAAAAATGTAAACATAAAACATATTTATTCTGATTTGCATTTTTTCACCTCGATAGAGGTTGTATTAGTTAGTGACAGGGGCTAACATTCATCCAAATAAACTAGGTTTGGAAAACTTCACATTTATATTCTGGACAGGATGTGAGGGGAAACTCTCCATACTGGGTACACAGACAGCAATTAAAACCTGACAGATGTTGTCTCTTACTTCATTGGAGAGGATTTTCTCACTTCATTTTCAGTGCGACACCCATTAATAAGACTGGATGTCAGGATAAATCTCCTAAACAGGGAAAAGGATGGTAATAAATAGTTGACAGAGCATGTAACCCATCCCCACCCTATCCGAAACTAAAACTGTACCATTCAGCAACTAAAAATGTATTTACATTTCTAATTTAATTTGAAACTTTATTTAAATTGAACTTATATTTGATTTAATAAAAGAGAATATACACAATAATATTTATTATGCTATGGGTAAAAAAAATAAAAAGCGGCCAGGTCATTCTGAAATATTGCTTACTAATATTTTGCAATCTTCTATTCAGCCAGCAGGGAGCACTCCAGTCTCCTCTACATAAGTTCAGTGAAGCAGTATCACTCTCACGTATTATTAGACAGCTCTGTACCAGGTTTTATGAAGAGCCTGTTTTCAGACTATGGAAATTATAGTACTTATACACTCTTAAAAAGCAGTTACAAAGTTTTGAAAACTGATCTCTTTAAATGTATATACTGCGAAGGAATTCCTCCTCAAAGGGCCTTAAGGATCACAACAAAGACTCCAAATTTGAGTTTCAGTCAGTTTACAAAAGCTTAGAAACACCTGCTGTGTACTTACATTGGAGAGCTGCCAAGCTGCAAAGTTGTGATTTCAGTGCCTCTTCTGTGAACTTTGAAGATTAATTTCTCCAAAATTTCTATAGATACAGAGTTGAATAATGACTTGCTTGAATGTGTTTTCATTGCTTGTTCAAATTATGTTAATACTTTAATGTGCACAGTCTGGGCACAGGTCCAATTTAAAGCCAATTGAAATCTTCCACCTTATTAACTCGAAATAGTTCTCTACCCATGCATATTGGTATTTGTGACAAATTACTATTTATAAAACCTTAAAATACCTATTTATCTCAAAGAAAATGCACAAGTATCATCACACAGATTTGTATCGCAGAAAAGTAGAGGGGGTGTGTCTGACCAGTGTTGTGTATAGACTATAAAGATTGTTAGTACAATGTCTGTTATACGGCATACCTTTTTCTGTGAATTCAAATGGTCAGATAAATGAAACCTCAAAGTAATCTTTGCCCGTCACTGTGCTGTCTCTAATAGCTAATAGAATAGAACTAACAGAACTTTGCAATCACTTTTCATTGAATAAATGTTAATTTGTCAGACAAAGGTTGTATATGCACTGTATATATAACCTAAGATAAATGTAAATAGATAAACTATAGATTTAAAACATAAAAACTTAAAAATAAAACAGCTAAACATGTCACTCAAAACCATTAGATTTTGCCTTTAAATATTACCTTTTATGCAGTTACTGCTTTAGTATTTCAATCATTATTGATTAAAATAGCAGCTTTGGTGTAATATTTCAATGACTCAAAATGTATCACATTTTAATATCTTAAAATGAATTCTAATAATCTAAAAATTACATGAACAACACAATCGCAAAGCATATGACTATACTAATAAACTTTACTTAGATTGTCTATGTCCTCTAATTTGCTTGCACATGGTGTGGAAATACCAAGATGCATGTATTTTTGCAGACAACATGCAACTGTATAAATGCGTATCCAAAATTAGCTAATTACTAGTGTTAGAAAAATGAAGGTTCTCATTGCTAATACAGTCGCATGCCCATTCTATTCTTATGCATATATATTTGTCTTTCTTACAGTTACACATCTGGCATCAGTCAATACAATGCAAGAGAAGATTACATGACTAAAAATAGTTTGCTCCATTGACTGTTAGAATATTCTTGGAAAAGAAAATAGCAAAAGTTTTAGGCACATCTGTAACAAAATCCTTTTCCATGCAGGAGTTGTTTCACTGAAGTAATAAAAATTAAATCCTTTGGCGGTGTTTTCTATGCCTGCCTACGGGAATAAGTTCTGAAGAAGGGATCTATGCATGAACAGGAGAACCACTGAGCAGAAAATTGTAACATTGACTGAAATGATTGGTATGAAGCAAAACTGTCAGTTTTCTTGTACTTCATTAACTGCTAAGGCAAAAAGCAGTGCAGCTAAAAAAAAAGTCTAAAGCTGATGGTACAATTCATTAAATCATGTTCAATCTATTTACATTTTTTCAGCCATCATTATCACTCAATTCTCTATATAATACTACAATTATTCATATTGTAAAATATGTAATGCATACTGTCCTTACCCAACAAGAGGTATTATTTTGAACTGTATACAATTTTCAGTTCAACTTTATAGGCTGCTTTTGTCAACATAACAAAATCATTCAACAGGACTATTTCCAAAAGTAATTTCAAGGAAATTGCGAGTGAGTAAATACCAAATGCCAATGCCATCATTAACATTACAATAATTACTGATATAATATGGATAGGGCCCCAGGACAGAGGCTTGCAGATAACTCTGAATACTTTTATTTTTCAAGTACTGTAGTGTAGTTTTGTTGCAGATTTAGCCTTTTCTGCTTTGATTACTTAGAGGTTTGTTTTACCATGTCCATTTCAGACTCATTTCTAAATGGGAGGGTTATCCTTTATTACAACCACATGAGCGGACCTCTCCATTCTCTAAGTACTGGAAATATAGCCACCTCTTATAATAGTCTTTCTGGAGCTGATGCACTGCTACAGACCTGGCTGTGGAAGGGTTTCTGGAAAGGGCATTCAGATGAGTGCAGCAGCAGCATTAATAACCCCCACAATTTAGGAAAATCCTGTTACAGGGGATGCCTAAGCTTTGTAGCTCAGTGTAGATTTCTAGAAAAGTCAGTAAACCAATTATACAAGCAGAAAATCTAATTTTGGAAGGCATTCCACCTCAAGATTGCCATAATAGAAGACAGTGAAATTTAATAGTTTTAGAAAATTACAGCGGTTCCAGATTAAAATGTTAAGGTAGTTTTAGATAGCATTACATTCAACAAAATTGCTTATGTAGCAATTATACAGTATATGGTATGTATACTTTTTTCTTTTAGACATCCATGCGGGTATAGTGGTAGCAACAGATTTCTTAGTGGCTAGCTCTGTGGCCTTGCATGGCTGGGGTTTTTGAATTAACATTCACTAGCAAGAATACATAAATGCTGTTTGTATGTTCTTCCTATGTTTGCTTGGATTTCCTGCCAGTGCTCTACGTTGCCATCACAATGTATAAAGAAAGAGATTAATTGGCTTTCTCCAAGCTTGGCCCTACTATGTATGTAAATGTATCACTGTTATGTGTGGAATATTTAACTCAAATGTACTGACATGAATGGCATGTTGTTTAAAGTAAGGTTTTGTGAAATGTGCCGGTGTAAAAATTAAGTAAATTAGTAAGATGGCATTCTTCCAAAAATAGTAATTTAAATTGCTTTGCAAAATAGCAGAACATTCATTCTTATGGAGCATTTAGATGAAAATTCAGTCGCAGAGTTTGTTGGTTTATACACCTCTTCCACATTGCATAGCTGCGTAGTTAAAGCAAATAATTTTGCTCTGGCCATTTAGCAGGTAGGTGGTCTAGGAAGCAGCAGAGGGGACAAGTAGACTGTTTTTTTCTGAATGTGCAGTGTAGCAGAGCATTGCACATTGTGCGCCTTGAGGTTTGAAAGTTGAATTCAAAGATTATATGAGAGTTATATAGTTAATTTAAACCTAGGTCAATTATTGGTATGTGATATACCTTTTATTTACACTAGTTTGATATGCGTTCTGAATGGAAGTGCCTAGTTTGAATGTATTTATAAATAATGTAAATCAAGTATTTATTGTTCCAGTTTCTCCACCTGCTACTTATTACATCCCTCTTTTTTATCTCTTTTTTTTATAAATACCAATATAACAACATTTCAAAATGTAACATTGTTTAACTCTTTTGCTGCCAGAGCTGTTTTTTAATATTTTTACACACATGTTAAAATCCATATTTTAAAGTGACATTAAACCCTCAGATTTTTTAACATAAAACAATACTGTAATGTGTGCCTTACTCTAATCCATGGTTGTTTCACTTCTCTTTGCAGCTCTGCCTTTTAAATCTGTATCTGTTCTCATGCTGGGCAGAACTTCTGTTTTGTAGCAGACTGCCTTGTCTCAGGAATGGATATATGGTGTCTGTGTATAGGCTTGTATAGGTTTGTAACCTGAGCCAGCACTACAGGAAGAGGCCCTGACCTGCAAAGGGAAGTTCTCCCCAAGCATGAGAAGACATGAGGATTTAAAAGGAAGAGCAGCAAAGAGAAGGGAAACTACCATGGATTACAGTAAGGCACACATTACAGTATTGGTTTATGTTAAAAAATCTGAGGGTTTAATGTCACTTTAAGCCTGAAGATTACACAAAACCCCCCAAAATCATATATTTTTTAAATTATAGACCCTCTAGAAAACCATGATGACAATTGCAGTTTTTTTTGTCATATTTTGTTAGTGAAACTTTATCAAACTATAATATTAAAACCAAAATATACATTTTAGTGCACACAAACAAAATATAATACAATTTTTTTAGTAAAATATAAAAGATGAGGTTGCATTGAGTAAATCACTGCCACATGCTGGGCAGAACTTCTGTTTTGTAGCAGACTGCCTTGTCTCAGGAATGGATATATGGTGTCTGTGTATAGGCTTGTATAGGTTTGTAACCTGAGCCAGCACTACAGGAAGAGGCCCTGACCTGCAAAGGGAAGTTCTCCCCAAGCATGAGAAGACATGAGGATTTAAAAGGAAGAGCAGCAAAGAGAAGGGAAACTACCATGGATTACAGTAAGGCACACATTACAGTATTGGTTTATGTTAAAAAATCTGAGGGTTTAATGTCACTTTAAGCCTGAAGATTACACAAAACCCCCCAAAATCATATATTTTTTAAATTATAGACCCTCTAGAAAACCATGATGACAATTGCAGTTTTTTTTGTCATATTTTGTTAGTGAAACTTTATCAAACTATAATATTAAAACCAAAATATACATTTTAGTGCACACAAACAAAATATAATACAATTTTTTTAGTAAAATATAAAAGATGAGGTTGCATTGAGTAAATCACTGCCAAACATGTCAAACCTCAAAATTGCATAGGCATTGTTGAGGCATGTGGTGTAAACATATTTACATTGATTTTTATTAACTTTAATTTTTTAGCCTGTTTTAACTTAACTTTGTTGCTAATTTGATAGTACTTTGGAGGTGACAAATTCTCTTTAAGAAAACATTAAGGGTCTATTAGACCCTAATATCACCTTTAAAGTCCAGTGAAGCTAATCACTCACAGATCATGTTTGATTAGCGTCATTCCCTGACCCAGGAGCTAAAGAATGAGAGCTCTAAAATGGAAGTGATGGAAAGGTTTCATTCTTCTCAGGGACGATCAGTGAACAAATTACTTCCAAAGGAAAGCCAGCAGTCAGCTTTTCAGAAGTAAACAAACTTAAGGTTGCCTGTTTATAGGGCCATCCCTCCATCAAAGGTAATTTGTACCTTTGGTACAGTTCTTAAACCCTTTCGCTGCTGGTAGAGTTGTCCTTTGATTAAAGTACATATATAAAATAAAGAATATATGTAAGTGAAAGTGTGTATGCTGAACTATTTTCTTACAGGATTATTCACAAAGTTGCCGAAGGCAGCCGAGTGAATAACCCACCCGAAGTGAAGTGAGCTGATCGGCTATTCACTTCAGGCTTGTACAGCTGATTTCAGCCGTACATCAGCTGAAATCTGCTGTACATCGGCTAGCTTCAGCCGCACTTCGGTCAGCCAAACATGCTCTGCAGGTTCGGCTGAGCCAAAATGCAGACGGACTTCGACTCAGCCGATCCAACATCTGGATTGGCTGAGCCGAAGCTCTGGCAGGCTACTCGCTGCCCTTTGCCCCTATTCTCATAGGGGCAAACGGCAGTGAGTGAATAGCCAAATGCCGCTGAGCGGCATTCAGCTTGGCTATTCTGCTCGGTACCTCTGTGGTACCGATCAGAATAGAAAATAAGTGAAAAAAGTTGAAAAACAAAAGTTTAATGTAAAAAATTTTTTTAAATAAATGATAAACTAAAAAAATCAAAGATTTGTTAAAAAAGAGAAAAACATCATTTAAAAAAATAATTTACGCGGAGCTAGCAGTGACAGCTAGCTCCGGCCAAATGTTTTTTTTTGGCCGGGACCTGCTAGAGTCCTATAGCAGGTCCCAGCCAATGACCTTGGGATGCTGATCTTTCATTGCCACTGGGTGGAGCCATCCTTGAGATCACGGTTGGATCCACCCAGCTGTCAGTTGCGAGGCTTTGGGAGCTGTACAGGCTATAGTGAATAGCCCGTACAGCAGCCCTTCGGTTCGACAGAACCAAAGGGCTCTGGCGGCCGAAGCTAGCCAGCTACTAGCGTGGTCATTTTTAGTCTCCCGTGTCTATCACAACCAAGGCCCAGCTCCCTGTATTTTCAGGAGCCAATTTACATGAGATCACAATTGCTTTAACTTGTGCTTTAATGTTTACACTGGAAGATCCCTTGGATATTGGCTGATATTTGTTTAGGATTTAAAAAAAAAAAATATTTAGGATAATACTTGCAGGCATAATTTTTCCATGCAGGAAAAAAAGAAGAATATCAATTAATGAGAATAAAGCAATTTGCAAACATAAATGTCTGCCCCAAATCACTTTCTGCTAAATTGCTGAGGGGAAAATAAAAGAATAAATCTACAGTAATATATTTTTGTTCCTTATTCAGCATATCTACAAATTCAAAAGCTTAAAGCATTCAAACTTTCATTTAGAAGTCTGCAAAGTAATATTGGGTTCAAGGAAAGACTGGAAACCCTCTTTGTAAATTTAAGGGCTAGTTCACACCAGCCCCATTGTGTTCCAGCCTGATTGGTGCCAGAATGCACTGGATCACGTTCTGGGCAGCTTACTTTGTTTTGGGGTGGGAGGGAGAGTGGCGGTGCATTGATGCCAATGGCACCACAGCCACACCCTTTGGCCGCAGTGCGATCACCTGCACTGAAAGGCGTGGCACATCTGTGCCCACGTTCTGGTCCAGTGTGTTCAGAAAAAAGAGTACATGCAGCATTTTTTATGACTGCACTGGACCGGAATGCAGGCACAGATGTGCCTCGCGTTGCGGTGTAGGCGATGGCACTGCGGCCGTAGGGCGTGGCTGCGGTGCCATTTACTTGAAATCATTGCTAAGACACTGTCAGCCAACAGCATCACTAGTTGCTAATATTCAGTCAGCCCATAAGAGTCATTGGTTGCTAGGATGGTGTCAGCACCCTGCTTTATATGGTTGTTATGAGACTGTCAGCTGCATAGCATCCTTGGTGGATACAATGCCGTGGACTGCAGAACGAATTTAGTTTTTAGGACATTTTTGGCCACACAGCACATTGAAAACCAATGATGATGTGCAGCTGACAATGTCATAGCATTCAAGTACATTGTGCAGCCGACAGCTTCATAGCAACCAATAACGCTTTGATGTATGGACACTCAAGCCTCAGTGCCACCCCCCTCATGCCACCATGTGACAAATGTATGTGTTTATGACAGGTAGTTGAATTCGCCTCAGGTACTGACATTTGTTATGCAGAGGTGTGACACAATTCCTAAAACTGTCTGAATTCTTTAGGAATCTCAAATAATGTTTTTTTCTATAGAGTTTATTTATACTTTAGGGTATTGTATGTGGTGCCTTTGTTGGGAGAAGGGAGTGCTTGCTTTAAAGAATGAGACAGTATTTATTGTTAGAAAACACTTCATAATGTAAAACAAATTATGGCCAGCTTGTTCAGATTAATCTGGAATATAATTGTCCCAGTATGAATTTAGCTTGCTGCAAAATTTCAAATGACAGATATTTCTAGAAGACATATATTCATATAAATGAAGACCCTGGATAAATAGTCATTTAACATGTTATAAAATATTTCCAGAGAGGATACATAATTAAAGACTTGGGTCTCTGTAGGAGTCAAGGAGACTCTGGTTGCTGATTTAGCACATTAAAGGAATGGTAATACAGTGCATCAGAGGAACGTTGTGATCATCTGTATCTACTGCTGTGAAAGTAATCTGTAGAGCCAACCCTCTATCTCACCAGTCTGAAAAAAATACATTATAGTATGTAAAATATGGAATATAAGTTATTAAGAATACATAGAAGCAATCCAACAAACTCGATCTAACAAACTCCAGATGACAAATTTACAGTATAAATAAAAAGCCAGTGTTTGTGTGTGCTGGAACTACTGTCAATTGCAAAGAAAAACTAATAAGGGTATATATGTTGAGAAGTTACACAAACTGTACATTAGAAACATTTGCTTCCTAACCATGTTCTTTTCATTCAGATAAGATGTTAAAGCAGAAGAAGAAGAACATTTCATTTTTTCATGCAATTCTTCTAAAATTGCTAGGGAATATTTGTGCATGTGTTGTAAGGGTGTTAGCTCAAAAGCGGGTGTGTGTCAAGGTACCCATACACTTTACAATTATCTGGAGATTTTGGTCTGCGATTGCATTATCGTCTCGAAAATCTGCCAGTTGATGGGAAGTGCACAACCTCAGGTACTGTACAACTGGCAGATTTTTGTCTTTCAAGCAGGCTAGAAAACTTTTGTCTAGTTGGATGAAAATTGACAGGTTAGTGGCATTGTTGTACAACAAAAATCTCAAGATGAAAACTGCATATGCTCAATCAAAAATCTGTCCTTTTCGATCGATGAAAATTGGCCAGGTGGTGGTGCTGACGAGCGTTAATTGCGAACTACATTGGTCTGTGCATGATGGGATAGTTGTAAGAAAATTAAACGAGGGTGAGATGTCTGGACAAAAAAAGTAGTACAATGGTTGTAAGGTGTACGGCCACCTTTACAACCTGGATGAGTTCACTACACAGAAAATAGGCACAGCCAGAGCTACGGCTGATCCTTCGGCTAGCTTTGTAAATAACCCTTAATGTGTTATAATCTTGGTTGTAATGTTTCAGGTTAAAAGGCACTTATGTGAGACATTTTTTTATATAACATGTATTGACTTAAATAGGATAGTGTAATATTGAAAGTTTTGTGATTGTAATTTTCATTTTCACAGAGATGTCTGAATATCAGGCATCATCTTGGGATACATGGGTGTACTATTTTTAATAGGATTGTGACATAACAATAGTGGACTACTATAGGTCACCATATAGCTTATCTACTGTATAAGACACTGGAGGGTATAATAGAAAGCATTAACATTTTGGAGGCATCCAATGAAGAAGTTATCACAAAGAAAAAAAATAAAAATTCCTTTGAGTTCCTCTGCATTGGGCAAATGTGGGTGGGATATATCATGAACTGTAGGTAAATACATAGATAGTATGATAGATACTAAAAAAAATTGAGAAGATGCAATTATTTTTCAGATTTTTATCTTATTCTTCCCTTTCTCTTTCTTAGTATATTTTAAAAAATGTGACATTTGGAGAATGTGCATTAATATGGGGAAGATAAGGACTTACAAGTGATGGGTCCATCTCACAAACATAAGATTAGAAGATTAGATCAAAGGTATAATCTTTTCAGCCTTACTGAAGATCTCAGGCCACATGGGCACTGGGGAAGCACTTTCATGTTTCAGCCATGGTGTGAAAAGACACACTTCTGGCATACAGACTTCCTCAGTCATCAACATCTGGATTCCAGTAATGGTTTTGAGTGCGGGGGACACTGGATATAAACCTCCTGACTTCCAGGATCAGGAACAAACTAGATAGGTTTGTTGCCAGGGATTTTCAGACCTTTGCAGCGGATGCCTGGAATCAGTTCAACCTGAGCTATGCCTTTTTCTCTCTGAAGCTCAATGGAGTGCAGTGATCTTCATTGCAATGAGCTGTCCCAGGAGGATGAGGTTCTCAGACACATTCAAACTCCTGGCAGATTCTCCATGGCCCCTCTACAGCTTTTGTTCCTTAGGCCTCTCTATCAACTTACTTCTCGGTTGCTGGTTTTAACATCTTGGCTGTTGATGCCCAGGTCCTGAGGAATTCAGTCATCCCTGCACTCTTTGTATTTCAAAGTTTTTATTATTTAGTTTCCATCTTATACAATAACAGTTCGTTACATTCCAATATCATATGTAACACAGTAACATATCGGAAAAGCCTATGGTCTCACCACAGTGTCCCCTCTCCCCCCTTTAGGACTTGTTCATGCTATTCTGATGTCATTAGCTAGATATCATTCCAACCAATGAGCATCTACTTCCTATCAGGGGGCCAGTGTGACAAAAATTTCCCTCTTATCAATAGGGATACCGTTATTATTTACTGATTTTACATATGATGATTACTCCTGGTGAGCTCGTTCACATCGCTCGCCAGGGAACCAAAAATGGAAACATTAATTTATTAAAAGGAGAAAAGAGAAAGAAAGAAAAGAAGAAGGATAGGGAGTGGGGAAATGGAGACTCTTGCGGACCAGGATTCTGGTCAGGATTTAACCTGGATTTGCTGGCTCTGTATCGGGGGGGGGGTTCAGGAATCTTAGATATATCAGCCATGGGTCCCATATATAGCATCTGTAGTATGCTATATAACTTCTCGTGTGTCATGATCCAGTTTAGTTTAGATAGTACCATAGAAAATGGGACCCTTTCAGCTTTCCATGACCGAGCTATTGATATCTTGGCTGCTAAGAAGAAGAAGGATAATAGTTTGCCCTGCGCCTTAGTGATCCCCTTGACTGGTTTATTCAATAACAGATGCTGGGGGTCTCTCGGGACATACACCCAGAGAATTCTAAAGAGCAAGGCAAAGAAACAATTCCAGAAGAGACGCAGTTTTGGACATTTCCACCAGACATGAATCATCGTACCCTGCTGGTTGCATCCTCTAAAGCATAAGGGGCTGGCCCCTGCGAACATGGTGGCTATCATTGCTGGAACCAGATACCATCTAGAAAAGACTTTGTAGTTAGCTTCCAATAAAGAGATATTGAGCAATCCCATATTTAATCTCGTGGTATACTGCTTCCATTTATCTATAGAGAGAACTTCCCCTAGCTCGGCTACCCAAGCAGCCATGTAAGATAATTTAGTAAAAGGGCCAAGCTGAGCTGCATAGATTATGGAGATCCCTCCTCCTTGGCCAAAGACTCCCCGGCACCACCTTTCATAATGTGTCAGCAGTGGGATGCCAGCTTCCGGTATCTTTAATGACTGTAGGAAGTGCTGGATCTGCCTGAATCTGAACATTTCTGATGCTGGCGTCTGAAGAGTGTTTTGTCAATAGCCCAAGGATATTGGTTTATGGTTCTTGATTAGATCTCCAAATATAGACAGGCCTTTGTCGACCCACCATTGAAATGTTTTGGTCTGCAGTCCTGGTTGAAAATTCACATTATTGAACAGTGGTGCCAAAGGAGAATGAGGGGAAACCATGCCTTCCATGCCTCGCAGCCGATCCCACAGGGCCATAGAATGTGACAGGGTAGGAGCTAGTATCGCCGGTCTTTGCTTAGGAGTCATCCATTTCAATACTTCAATAGAAGTGCCCCTGGCCGAGCCAATTTCTATTTTAGCCCAGTCCGGGTCGACTACCCAGGAATAAATGGAGGATAGCTGTGCCATCTGTGCTGCCCGGTAGTAGAAGAGCAGATTGGGGACCGCTAGGCCTCCCTGGGCTCTGGATTGAAACAGGATAGATTGTTAAATTCTAGGGTGTTTATTGCCCCATATAAAATTCATAATAGACGTCTGCAGTTTGAGAAGTTCAGCCCGATGAATCGGGATTGGTAGGGTTCTAAAGTAGTACAGGATTTTAGGGAGTAAGATCATTTTGACTGAATGGATACGTCCCATCCAAGAGAAGTTATAGGAGGACCACCGCCTCATGTCTTTTCTGAGACGTTTGTATAGTGGAGGGTAGTTCATTGGATATAATTTGGTGTAAGAAGGAGTGATTTTTACTCCAAGGTACTGAAGAAAATCACATTGCCATTCAAATGGAAAAGAGTTTTTAAGCCCCGACCACAGCTCAGGAGGAAGATTAATATTTAATGCCACAGACTTAGAAGCATTAACCCGAAGACCCGATATCTGTGCAAAATCTTCTATGTGTGCCATAATATTGGGTAGTGAGACAAGAGGGGAAGTTACAAAAAGCAGCATGTCATCTGCGAACAAAGCGCATTGAAGGCTAGGAAGTTGACTTATTGCAAAGGTATACCATCGCACCTGGAAAGTGTACTTCTACTTTGTGTGAGGCCAGGTATTTCCATCCTGGAAAATAATCCATGAACAGAATCCTTTTTTTTTTTCTCCAATCAAGGGTCAAATCCTAATGGTCCCTTTTAGAGACCACTTAGCTCTTACTTCTTAGGGAAGGCCTTCCTATAGGGTGTTGCTCATATTGTTCCTCCTGTACATCCTCCATTGAATTCATGGGATCTCAACCTAGTCCTGTCGGTCCTCCAGAAACCACCCTTTGAGCCTATTAGAGATATTGCAGTATATGCATACATGCAGAGTTGCCTTTCTTTCAGTTGTAGGGTTCTTCAGACAGCTCTTTAAGCTTTAGAGCCCTCTCTGTCGCTTTGTTAATTTCCATTGGCCTTTTAGTTGTTTGTTGCTGTATTTCCCACTTTCTTTTATGATCCACTCACGTTATTGCTTGTAACAAAATTGAAGCTTGCTGGGAGTGGGAGGGTTTATACTTGGCCATCCTTAAAGTTTTAGTTTGCAGTCACCAGACTCCTGAAGGCAGCAGCATAATCCAAGATTTTCCCAATACTTCTCATTGTGCCATCATGAACTCAAGAAAAGGATTGTACAGGTAAGACAAAATCCTTTTTTTTACATGGATATTTTTTTTCCAAACATATAGCATGTTGCATTAAATACATTTTACTCTGGCATTTTATGACCTTTGGATGTTGTGTAAGTGAAGTAAGCACAGCTGGCAGCTTTGCTGCATAAATTAGCCTGGGGATATTTTTTTAAGGAAGTAGGAGTTTTAAAGACAGGAAGGGTTGGACTTTAATAAACAATAGTTAATTTGAAAACACGATCAGTTACATCATTTACACACAACCATATGCTGGAGAGAGAGGAAGAGAGAGATTGAGATAGAGATGCCGGAAGCTGAAAATATTGTACAATTTCATATAGTTCTTGAGGACTCCATTGCTGAGGTTTCTGCTTTGAGTTCCTAGGTCTGCACTGGCTAATATGAGGGGGACCCAATCTACATGATGGGCTTTTAATTTATTTTAAATTTTAGGAAATAATACAGGAGCAATAGAAACACACAAATAATGGTCACTAGATAAACAGAAATGGGAATAATGACAGAAAGATAGCTTTGTTGGAGTTTCATAAACATATACAATGCCAGGGGCTTCTTCAGCCCACTAGGATTTACCTAGGAAAGTGCTTCTTTCTGTTTCATACAATTTAACCATAGCTCTTTCTGAATGTTTGGCAGTCTGTCATTTAGCAACATGATTGCCAAATATCCTTCTTTTTTATCTCTTCTGTTTGAACTTGATGATAAATACAAGCAAAACCCTTGGTCCTAATTTGCAAAGCCTCAAGTATTTATCAAACTTTTGCTGCAAATACAGTGATTGATCCTGTGTTTTCTATGAAACATTACTCTACAAAATGACATCTTGGGGCAAGTTTTCTGTTTGTTCTTTAGGAAATCCCCTATGTAATAGCCAGTTCACCAAACAGGTCCTCTTTATGGAGACATCAGGGGTCTCCAAGACCTCTGATGTCACCTAGGGACCCCCACAGAAGCTGATGAAGCAGAGATCTGCTTCATCAGCTTCTCTCCGGTGTTCTGCACCAGAGAGTGACACTGAATGCACTTCCTGTATTCGGGGACAGGAAGAGAGATCAAAGGGAAATTGAGTAATGATCTCCCTTTGATCTGCTGTTACAGCGTCGCCGTGCCTGTCCCAGCCGCACCGGCCACATCAAAACTAAGCAGCCGTCTAGGGCGCACTGCTGCCTAGGGTGCCGCCTCGAACGCTCTCCCCCTCCACGGTGCCCCCATCTATTTCAAATTGCAAAAGCCAATAGCAGGCTTGCTATTGTACCTGCCCACTGAGCAGAGGAGCGGAACTGAGAGACAACTTTCTTTCTCAGGTCCGCTCATCTGCTTAGTGGGGGGGGGGGGGGTTTGTCTTTGCCCAC
>NW_017307786.1:84493-112714 GCF_000935625.1 Nanorana parkeri
TGCATGTAATGAGTCTATCTCATATATTAGTTTCACCTTTTAAGTTGCATTAGTGAAATAAATGAACTTTGCACGATATTCTAATTATTCGAGTTTCACCTGTAAGGGCAAAATGGTGGCTGCGCATGCGCGCAAACCAAAGCTCTATGTGGCCGGAAAACGTGCCATTGCATGCATGGGCACCGCAACCCGGAAGTGCGTGGAAGCACGCGTAACGGCCGTCGCACAGGAAGTGATGCTGTTACCTGGTTTAGCTCACCATATAAAAACGAGCCTGCCCCTGCTCCATTGCTGATGGTCTTTTCAGCCAGTGTTCCTGTGTACTTGTACCCAGGGCCGGTGCTGCCACTAGGCAGCCTTGATCACTCACCCCCCATGGAACCCCCGTCTATTTCAAATTGCAACAGCCAATAGCAGGCTGGCTATTGCACCCACCCACTGAGCAGAGGAGAGGAACTGAGAGGCAACTTTCTTTCTCAGGTTCGCTCCTCTGCTCAGTGTGTGGGATTTCCAATAGCCAGTCTGCTATTGGCTATTTCAAATTAAAATAGCCAATAGCAGTCTTGATATTGCTCTTGGCTGCTTAAAGTCACCTGTTGCCTATAGAATCTAGCGGGCAGGAGAATGGGGCCGCGTGAGGGGGGATCTGGGGTTGCGCCGCGGGAGGAGGGCTGAGGGGTACAAGAGCTGGTCTTTCCTAGGGCGCAAAGTAGTCTAGCACCAGCCCTGGGTGCTACTGCAAAATGTGGATGTTGTAAAAATGTTAGCGTGGTTAAGGATCATGGCCAGATAGCTCACTAAATATTTACCTAGATGCTGTAGTCACCATACTTTTGATGACAATTTGAACACTTAAGATTGGAATTGATTAATAGATGTGGTAAAATAGAATATCTCATGTGGTAAATGAACACTTGTGCTTGGTTTCCTTTGCTTTGCTACACATTTCAGTACCGCATATTGTTTCATCCTCCATTGGAATAAAATCAAAACCTATATTTTAATGGGCAACATCTTCATATTTTTTGACTTTCCACATCCAGGACCCCCCACTTTTTAGCTATAATGCACCTATTAATGACCGGTCAACCCTTTCATTCCACCACATGGCTTTCCTTATTATAGGTATATAGGTATGTGGATTTTGCCAGCTAGTTTCCCCCATTCTTTTCATGCAAAATATTTGTTCTAAAGGTTTAACCCCTTCATGACTGAGGCCCTTTTTTCAATTTTTGCACCCATGTTATATTCCACATTTTAGGCCTGAAAATGACGTAAAACCCCCCAACATTATATATTTTCTGAATGCCAAGACCCTATAGAATAAAATGGTGGTAGTTGAAAATTTTTATGTTGCGCAATATATCTGTTTTTAAAATCAGTGATTTAAAAATAGATAATATTATAAAAAGTAAAAGGAGGAAAGCGTGGCTTGGAGATGGCCATTGGCAAATGTGTGCTCTGAAGCTCCAGAGTAAAACTCGAGAACAACACCTTCCGAACCGAATACTCGAGTCCTCTTACTGGCTCTCATGGGCTGCAGCAATAGATGGAGCTTCCCATACCCAGATGATTATACTAGTGCCTTTAATAAATCGCTCAGGTGATTCCTTACTCCCTATTCTCATCTTGACCTTCAACTCCATATCAGATAATTGTTCCTTTCCTAACCAGTCACAGGAGGCACATAATCCCTGTTCTTCTTAAAAAAGGGAAAAACCCTTCATTATGTGGGTGCGAGATATAGACCCATATCACACATTTACTTATATATGAAAATGTATGCTAAGATAATAGTGGAAAAGTTGAAACTTGATATCCTCTCTGTGGTTCAGGTAGGTTTTGTACCTTCACGTGAAGATAGGGACAATATCTTCAAATCCCTCACCCTGATGGTTTATGCTTGGCAATGCAACATCCTCCTTTGCATCTTTTCCATAGACGCTGAGAAAACGTTTGACTGCCTTAGTTGGACTGTTCTTATCAATGTAACACCTTCCTTTTCCCGCTCTTTGCGCTCTTCCTTATTAAAATATATTTGGTCTAATTATCAGGCTTCTGGATATCATATTTCATTCCTCCCATAAACTTTAGGACCACCTTGATTTTCTTATCTCTCCCATACCCCGACATCCCTGCCATGGATAGATCCTTTGCTCCGCCCTCAACGTAGATTTTTGCTATTCTGCTTCGTACCATTACTCAGTGTATGGGATTCTCTCCTCAAAAAAGTCCTATTTCCTCTCGTCCCGGTCCTTTAACACCTATCATGGGAAACACAGGATTCCCACTGGCTTTTACTAGACCATGATTCCTTAAGTAGGAAAGACCAGTTTTCTCACCGATATATACTGCTTTGACTGGAAAAGACCTTAGTCCTCTTTCAACCTTTATGGACAAATCCACTAGAATGCCGGGATGGTGGCTGAAGTACTTTCAATTAAGAGATTACTATTCCATATTACAACATAGTGGTAGCTTACATAGAGAGCCTTTTCCCTTTGAACGGATGTGTTTGGGATCAGTTGCCCCATCTTCCCCTGTCTCCACTATATATGGCCTCTTACTATCAATTTTTTAACAGGATACACCACAATATATGAAATACTGATTTGCAGAACTTTCCTGCCCATTCTCAGAAATTTTATTTCTAAATCTTTTTTTTTTAACTCTCTATTGCCAGTAATATCCAAGAATGCAACTTCAAGATTTTATCTAGATGATATTACTGTCTGAACCGCATCCATGCTACCTACCCTTCAATCCCTGATCTTTGCTGGCAATGTCAAGCTAACTCTGGCCCCATGCTTTACATCTGGTGGACCGAAATGAGCCGAAGGATCAGCCGAAGCTAGGCTGGATCCTTCGGCACCATAGTGAATAACCCTGTTAATGTTAAAGTGAAACTTTAGTTTAAATACAATAATAAAATACAGTGAGGGGGATTTATAAAAACTGGAGCAGTTGCCCATAGAAACCAATCTGCTTCTCTCTTCAGTTTGTTCAATTAAGCTTTGAAAATGAAACAGAGAAGGTGATCGGTTGCCATGCACAGCTGCTCCAGATTTTATCTGCTCCACTTTTGATAAATTCCCTTCTGTGTATTTTCTGCAAAAAAGTGTATTACCTTCCTGTTCTTGTGTTTCTTTAAAATGCACTCTTAGCTGTGCATGCAAAGCTATCTTACCAAGGTGTAGAGGGTAAAAAGTTGATGCCAGCTCACATGTTTATGCTCATGACATCCGGTGTCAGACAGGGCCCCCTTGGTAGGAGCAAATAACCATGCAACAATTTTAGAAGTTTTCAATGAACTATTTCCTGAATACGTTCTTAGATAAAATAATTAAAAAAATCAGAAATAAAACTGTAGTTTTATAATTCACTATCACAACTGCTTATATAAAGCTAAACATTAAAACCATAACAAGTTTGCTTAATAAAAGCAAAAAATACACCTTAGTTATCACTGCAAAGTATATTAATCAATAGTAGATAAAGCAACTATGAAGTTAAATTGAGTGCTTCCTTAGTTGTAAAGAGTTTAAGATTTAGTGTTCGCAAGAGAATACAAATTTGATTAATGCAATGACTGTACAGTACAGAACAAATGATCATAAAATGCAACATTTTTAACAGTCTAAAGTATCCTTTACTGCTTAGAGCCATTTTAGCACTATATAAATCACTGCATGCAAATGCTGGACAAGGTGCACTCTGACCGTTATTGAGTCTTGGATGCAACTGCTTCAAAGATATCCTTCTGAGAAACACATTGCAACAGCTTTATTTTATTACAGAAAGGGAATTGTTAGGGTAATTGTAGTACTTTGTTTTCATAGCCTTACAGTATAGGCTGTGTGGGGTCATTTTAAAGCAGACTTTGGAAAAAATAAAAAATAAATCAAATTCCAGGAGGAAACTAGATTTGATTTCCAGAACGCATATGATTTCAAAAATATCAGGTAAACCAATAGTTTTTGCTTCACACAATACACAGGGTCTGACTGCTCCAACGAAGAAGAAGGAAGGCTTTTCAGAATTACTACTCTCATCATATAGATAGATATATTATTTTTACAAGAAACACACTTTCCAGTGGCATACACCCCATCCTTTCTCCACAAACACTATAAATATTTTTATTTGGCAAATGCAGTGGATAAAACAAGGGGAGTGGCCATATGTTTCTCTAAAAATATGTCCTTTCTCTCCTCATTGGAGATTAGGGACCCAGAAGGTCGGTACATTCTAATAAAAGGTAATATGGAGAACCATCTATGTACTATTATCTCTTATTATGCCCCGAACACAGCTCAAATCCCATTTTTTTTTTCGCTTATGATAAGCACTCTGCTCCCATATATTGAAGGCACAATAGTCTGTGCAGGAGATTCTAACATTGCATTTGATTCTAGTGTCGATAGGACAGATAAAGGGTTGACAAAGTTAAGACCACCATCAAAAGCAGGATTAGCTTTCGCCAGAATTTTGCGCACACACTCCCTAATCGATATCTGGAGAGAACAGAACCCTACAATAAGAGATTATACATACTTTTCCCATGCTCATGGTACCTACGCGAGAATTGATCGCATCTTTGTTTCTTCCTCTCTAGTCCCTTTAGTGATTTCCTCACACATTAAGGAGATCGTGTGGTCTGATCATTCTCTGGTTACGATGTCTCTCTCGCATGTTCGAGACTCTAATAAGCTGTTTCAGTGGAGACTAAATGAATCCTTCATGACCACACCCACGCTAAACAATGAAATATCAACAAAACAAACTTTATATTTTAATTCGAATGTTGACGTGAATGTCTCACCTATAGCAGTTTGGGCGGCTCATAAAGCCACCATTCGGGGGTCATTTATCGAACAATCCACTAGACTCAAAAAACAAACTTCGAAACAAATAATAGAACTAGAATTATAGCTGAAGGAGCTGACCCGACAAAATAAACAATTTCCTTGCCCTTCTCTTATGCAGAGTATTGAGAATGCACGTACTGAGCTGAATTTAATTCTGACTACAAGAGCGGAAAAAAGCCTCCGCTGGTCGTCCAATAAAATGTACTTACATAAAGATCGAATCGGCACGCTATTGGCAACCAAACTGTCCCCTAGCCTTAGCAAATTTCCAATCCCTAAAATCAGATGTAGAACGGGCACCTATACCCAGAATCCAAAAAATATACTTCAGGAGTTCCACCGTCTGCTACTCCTCACTATACGAAGCACAAAAACAAACTCCGGGGGAACGGATTACTAAATTTCTTAGTGACCACTTCGTTCCCATTCTATCATCAGAACATAAACAGATCCTAGAAGCTCCCATTTCCCTGCTTGAAATTAAAACTGCTATAAAAATGGTGAAATCGGCCTCAGCTTCGGGCCCTGATGGCTTCCCCACTAGCTATTATAAAAAGCATGTTGAAACTTTGGCACCCCACATGCAAAATTTGTATAACTCTTTTTGCTCAGGCACCTCTCTTGACCTTGACTTAAATAGAGCCTTTATTAGCGTTATTCCAAAACCCAATAAAGATCCGGGAGAAGTCCTGAACTACAGACCGATCTCGCTGATTAATAACGATATTAAATTTCTGTCTAAAATCTATGCCAACAGATGAAATCCCTTGCTGGGTAACTACATAAACCAAGATCAAGTGGGCTTTATTTCAGGAAGAAAGGGCCCAGACCAAGTTAGAAGAGCCATAGATCTTATTTAATTGCTTAGTAATCCCTGGGATGGGGATTACCATCCCAGGGCCTTTTTGTGGCCCCACACAAAAAGGGATGTTGCTTTCTTTGGACTTGCAGAAAGCATTCAACTCAGTCTCCTGGGAATACTTGCTGCAATTACTAAAGAAGTGGGGATTTGGGCACTATTTCCTACATATATTTCAAGTACTATACACCTCACCCTCAGCACAGATTTGATTTCAGGGATATTTGTCAGACCCCATTCTAATTCGAAGAGGTACCAGGGGTGCCACCTTTCGCCACTATTATTCGCCATAGCGCTGGAACCTCTGGCTATACTACTTCGAGAGAGCCCAGACATAAGGGGAATCGAATGCCAGGCAGTAGATCACAAATGCACTTTGTTCGCAGACGACATGCTGATTTTTGTAACTTCCCCTCTTGTCTCACTACCCAATATTATGGCACACATAGAAGAATTTGCACAGATATCGGGTCTTCGGGTTAATGCCTCTAAGTCTGTGGCATTAAATATTAATCTTCCTCCTGAGCTGTGGTCGGGGCTTAAAAACTCTTTTCCATTTGAATGGTGATGTGATTTTCTTCAGTACCTTGGAGTAAAAATTACTCCTTCTTACACCAAATGATATCCAATGAACTACCCTCCACTATATAAACGGCTTAGAGAAGACATGAGGCGGTGGTCCTCCTACAACCTCTCTTGGATGGGCTGTATCCACTCAGTCAAAATGATCTTACTCACTAAAATCCTATACTACTTTAGAACCTTACCAATCCCGATTCATCGGGCTGAACTTCTCAAACTGCAGATGTCCATTATGAACTTTATCTGGGGCAATAAACACCCTAGAATTTTACAATTTATCCTGTTTCAATCCAGAGCCCAGGGTAGCCTAGCTGTTCTCAATCTGCTCTTCTACTACAGGGCAGCACAGCTGGCACAGCTATCCTCCATTTATTCCTGGGTAGCTCGGCCAGGGGCACTTCTATTGAAGTATTCAGTAGATCCAGCACTTCCTACAGTCATTAAAGATATCGGAAGCGGGCACTCCATTGCTGACACATTATGAAAGGTGGTGCCTGGGAGTCTCTGGCCAAGGAGGAGGGATCTCCATAATCTATGCAGCTCAGCTTGGCCATTTTACTAAATTATCTTACATGGTTGCTTGGAAAGCTGAACTAGGGGAAGTCCTCTCTATAGATAAATGGAAGCAGTATACCACGAGATTAAATATGGGCCTGCTCAATATCTCTTTATTGGAAGCTAACTACAAAGTCTTTGCTAGATGGTATCTGGTTCCAGCAATGATAGCCACCATGTTCGCAGGGGCCAGCCCCTTATGCTTTAGAGGATGCAACCAGCAGGGCACGACGATTCATGTCTGGTGGAAATGCCCAAAACTGTGTCCCTTCTGGAACCGTTTCTTTGCCCTGCTCTTTAGAATATTCCGTGTGTATGTTCCGAGAGACCCCCAGCAGCTGGTATTGAATAAACCAGTCAAAGGGCTCACTAAGCCGCAGGGCAAACTATTATCCTTTTTCTTCTAGCAGCCAAGTTATCAATAACTTGGTCCTGGAAAGCCGAAAGGGTCCCATTCTCTATGGTACTATCTAAACTAAACTGGATCATGACACACGAGAAGTTATATAGCATACTACAAGATAGATATCATAACTTTCAAGCTGTATGGGACCCATGGTTGATATATCTAAAAATCCTGAATCCCCTCCACACATAGCCAGCAATTCCAGGTTAATTTCTGATCAGAAATTACTCCGCAGGAGTCCCCATTTTCCCACTCCCCATCCTTTTTCTTTTCTTTTTTTTCTCTTTTCTTTCTCTTTTTAATAAATTAATGTTCCATTTTTTTGGTTCCCTGGCGAGTGATATAAACGAGCTCGCCAGGAGTAATCGTCATATGTAAAATCAGTAAATAATAATGGTATCCCTATTGATATGATGGACATTTTTGTCATATTGGCCCCCTGATAGGAAGTAGACGCTCATTGGTTGGAATGATATCTTGCTATTGAGATCATACTAGCATGAACAAGTCCTAAAGGGGGAGAGGGGACACTGTGGTGAGACTATAGGCTTTTCCGATATGTTACTGTGTTACATATGATATTGGAATGTAACAAACTGTTATTGTATAGGATGGAAACTAATAAAAATGTTGAAATATATTTTAAAAAAATGTATGTGTGTGTGTTATTGTCAACTTAGTTATTTAGTTTTTAATCAAACTTGAAAACGTATTAAACTCTTTCAATGCTAATTTGCAAGTTATTGTTATAAAAGAAGGTATGGGTAGGGGAACATTGCCATGGGTGGCATGTACCAATGCAAAACAAATTTTTAAAAATACCATTCAGCGGTTTGAGGTCAAATACTGTTTATGCAGCTTAAAGGACAACATGGAAAATGCACAAATACTTTAAATAACATGTTTGGGGGATGTCTTAAAGCTGCATGTGAAGTAACATAACAGTATGATGTAGCCATTTAAAAGTTACATTTAAAAAAAGGGGGAAAAGGCATGGGGTTCACCCCTAAATTTAAACCAGACCCATATCCTGAAATGTAGCCTGGGTGATCAAGAAAGAGGGCAGCAAGCCCTTTCAGTGTGCGATTTCGGATTCGGAGGCTCTAGTTAATTGGATAGCTACATGGCAAATGAGTTTCAGTTGGAGTAAAAAAAAATGTTTGAAGGCTAAAAAATCAGATGTAACATACAAGCTAGGTGGGATAAAATGTAATGAATCAGCAATGGACAATTATGTGGGTATCCTTTTAGATCATAAAATAATAAACAGATACAAAGAAATAGAAATTATTTGGCTTAGTCATCCTTATATATATACATCCTTATTTAGCTGTATTTATTTTATCTGCTGCCCTGTTATCTGCATTATCCTAAAACCTGCACAATCAAAAGCTGTAAAACATTTTAGTTAATTTGCTAAAGGAAAAAAACAAGCTAGCCTGAGTTCGCCCAAGCCTGTGCAAAACTATCACTTACACACTCCTTCCTCTGTGGTTTAGTAGAGTATAACTTTGTTATTTTCCCCCAGACAAAAACAAGCACTTAACCCCGCACTTCAAGGGTTAGGTGCTTGTTTCCATCTTGGAAATAATTTTTTCCAGAGTTCTTCTTTAAAGTTTAATGTTGAAGCCGATAAAGCCCTGTAAGAGAGGTACCCAGGAAGGTAGAAAGACATGCAGAAGACCAAGGACTATGTTTTGAGTAGAAACCTACATGTATTTAGTGTTTCTTCCACCCGCCTTCCTATTGTCTATGCACTGGTGCATTCAAATCTACAAAAACTGAAGTGACTGATACCCATTATTCTGAACATCCAGAGAAAAGAATCACTCCCTAACAAGAATGTGCCTAGGACAATATTTGCCAAGTAAGTGTACCTAGAATATAGAACATTCTCAGTGTAGTCAGTGGAGGCAAGGAGAATTATTACTTCTAATTATGCTAATTTTGTTACTAAAAGAGCTACACTAAATATTTATATTCTCTCATAAGTCAAAAATGTAAATATATAAATGGTCCTGTATAGGATGCCAGGGATGGGTCCTGGAATGGCGTTATGTGCCCCCTCTATTTAGTATGCGGTCCCTGTAAGTGGACAATAGACATGTGTGATTCGTTCCGAAACGAAATTCGGACAAAATTTTGGAGATTCGGATGTATCCGAATTACAGCTAAAACGAATGCAAACGAATCCGAATTCCCGATTTCCCAAAATGACATTAGGAAAAAAAAATTGAAATTTTTTTTTTTAGTTTGCCGAAGATGAAAACAAAAAAAGCATGAGGTTCCCCCCCAATTCATACCACACTGTCACAGACCTACCCGGACCGGAGCTCCGTGTCTGCGGCGCGCCGTCCCGTCCATGATGTCACGGCCAACTCCTCCCACTGGTCGTGGCTCCTCCTCAAAAGCACAGGTGAGCCACTCACTCAGCGTTCTATCGGTGTGGAACGTCGAGCGAGTGGCTTTGAGAGAGACAGAGCATGCTACAGACACAACTGGAGAGTGTGACACTGACTCTGCATACAAGGGACCCACCAACCGACCCATGCACAGAGGTTGCCTCCATCCTCCCAAATACCGGCTTCACATACCCATTGTCCTCACATTAGAACCGCAAGTACAAGGGAATCTTGCCCCACCTATTTGTAGCTACTTTCAAACTTAATCTGCTAATGCTTAATTGATGAACTGTGTCAGCTAGCGTAACCATTGTCCACACACAAGAACCACAAGTACCAGGGGATCTTCTCCCACCTATTTATAGCTACTTCCAAACTTAATCTGCTAATGCTTAATTGATGAACTGTGTCAGCTTAACCATTGTCCACACACACGAACCGCAAGTATAAGGGGATCTTCTCCCACCTATTAGTAGCTACTTCCAGAATGTAATCTGCTAATGCTCAATTGATGAACTGTGTCTGTTGGGGGTAAACAGAGCATTCAGAGCACCCCTTAATCTTTGATTGCCAGCTCCACAGCTGAGATTCAATAAAAATTGTACCTGCTGGACGGTGACACACACCCTTTAGGTCTGGTAGGAATGTTAGGAGGGACCCCCCCAAGTTTAAACACAAAAAAAGTGTGTGGGGTTCCCCCCAAAATCCCTACCAGACCTAAAGGTCTGGTAGGATTTTTAAGGGGGAACCCCAGCCCCAAAAAATGGGGAAAAAACGTGGGGTCCCCCTAACAGTCCTACCAGACCCTTGATCCGAGCACTGGCCTGGCCTGGCCAGGCCACGTGCCCTCGGCATTTGGAGGATGTCCCCATGCCTCTTCCCCACAACCCTGACCCGGTGGTTGTGGGGGTCTGCGGGAAAGGGGGCTTATTTGCATCGGGTACCCCTTTAAATAATGGGGCACCCAGATGCCGCCCCCCCTTGTGAATGAGTAAGGGGTACTCGTACCCCTACCCATTCACTAAAGGGTTAAATCAAATAATTTTGTAAAAAGCCCAGACTTTTGATGAAATCCTTTAATTGAAAAAAAACAAAGAGTCAATTGTTGACTATTCCTTTAATAGTCAATTGTTGACTATTCCTTTAATGTAAAAAAAAACGGCTCCATCGATGTAATCCAGTGTCAATCACGATGCACGACCCCCGGCGACCCGCTGAAATAATAAAATTACATTCAGCGTGAAAGTAAACAGATGGGAGGAGCGAGCTGTGACGTCAACGAAAAACGAAATTTTGTCCGAATCCGAATTCCGAAACAAATTTAATTTCGGACCCGAATCCGAAAAACTAAATAATGCAAAATCCGAATCAAAACGAAACTAAACTATTTTTTGTTGGTGCACATGTCTAGTGGACAAACAAATGTTAACTGCCCTGCATGGAGAGAGGTTAAAACACAGGAAACACCACAGACCAGTGTGGAGTAGTAGGAGTAACCCACATGTGTGGAAAAAGCTGTTGGAGCTGCTGAAAGTACTGTTGAGCACTGTCTCTCTGTTGAGAAATACTCCAAAGCTCTAGGACTGCGATACTCTGGCTGTGTGCAAAAACCTTGAGTCAGTGAGACCTTGTTTTATGTTATTTTGCTGAAGACAAGAGGACTTTGATTATTGCTATACTGAAGAAAAGCTATTTTCTGTTTAATACACTGGTTGTTGCGCTTTGAAAAGAAGAAAATAAAAGACTTTCCTGTTTGAGACAAACAGCTTAGAGAGTGATCGCTAAACACTCACCACAGTTGCTAACACCCCTGAATATCACAATACATATAGAAAATTTTGTGAGCAAAGTCTCTCCAAAAGACACAGAGGCACACCTTGAAATGGGTGCAAAAAAGGTATTTTTACTGTTGAAATAATATTTCTAAAAGATCAAAAATGAAAGTTTTTTTCCATTTATAAAACGACATAGTGGAATGTCAATCCAGGGATATATCTATTTGGCTTTAGGGGCCACAAAGGATTTTTTCAGTCAAAGCAACTTAATAGTGCTGTATAGTGGTTTATAAGGGTTTTGTTTTTTTTCTGGATCTACAATGGGTTCCTGAAGATTCTAAGTGAATTTTAGGTTGATTTTAATACAAATTTGTCTGTTCCATGACACACACAGTAAATTCACAAAAGGCTAAAGAGTTTGGAGAAGGCAGGACAAGTGAACTGGATTGGAGAATTTTTACAAATGATTTTGGCCTAGATTGGTTACTTTTCCTGCCTTCTCCAAACTCTTCACCCTTTTGTGAATAACCCTGACAATGTCATGCAAAATGAGACTCATAGGAGTCAGTCTATTTAAAGATTTAAAAACATGATTCCAAATGCCATATAAGAAGCTCTGTACAGATGAAACAGGAAGGAAGGAGCCGAGTATGGTGGATGGTGGACAGCCAGAAAGGGACATAAGGACTCCTATGTAACTTAAGAGTGGAAGATCCATAAGAGGAAATAGTAATGCTGGTTAAAGCACTGTACAAAAGCATACTAAATGCAAACAGAGAGTTACAAAGATCACTATAGTATTGCAGATGCTACTTAGATACCATTTCAATGATGTGCATTTATGTGAGTGAGAATCTGAGTGCTGTATCTCTATATGAATGCTTCTGCATTTTAGGAACAAAACCTTGGATGTCTGGGAACATACACTTTTAATTCTATTTTTTTATCACACCTACTTGATTCTGTTTTGCCTTTTCTCATATTCTCCCATTTCCCTCCGTTGCACTGATTTGTCTCATTTCTTCACTGATTTGTCTCATTTCTTCAATCTGTGTGGAAACAGATTGACTCAGGTGTTCTCTATTTTGATTTCCAATTTATCTCACAAAAAAACACATACACACTACAAAAGAAGATGAAAGGTTAAGAATAAGTTGTTAGATCAACATACAATAATAGGAAAAATGCTAAGGGGTTATAAACAGAAAGCTAAATATGAAATTGAGAGTAAGAAGATACAGATGTCATTCTGCCAGTAGCTCAGCAGCTAAGGTTTAAGCACTTCACAAGCATTCTGAACTATTTGTCTTTTTACTGAAAAAAATATATTTTTTAAAATAGGTTAATTCTGACTTGTAGCTTTGCCTTTGAACCTCAGAAATAACAGTAATTCATTGGTATAGAAATTGGCTAAGAAAATATTACATCTATTTACTTAAAAAATAAACCTATAAAACAGTTAGGGTTATTAGACCCAGTTAAATAACATATTTCATGAATATATATATATATATAAAGTTACTTTTTTATTAATACTTCCTATTCCTTTGTGGTATATATAACACAATACTCAATGTTGTAGTTAGATAACTGCAACATTTGCATTGATCCAAACACAAACATAAATTTGTATGGCTCCGGGAAACAAGCAACATAATATTCTTCATAAAAAATACATAATTACTTTTGCTTCTGATTTGTACCTTGTTGTTTGCACCCCCATTTGCATCTTCAATATGCATTAAATGAATGCTTACTTATGCTTTATGCCCTTATTCAATTAATCAATTCAAAATGAGTTCCCAATGTTAACTTCAAACCGAATATATTTGGTATTACAGAACAGCATAATTCCAACATGCCACCTGCACTGTGCTCAATCAACAATGCTCACATGCTCTGATCTTGTAGTGGTATTGTTGGTTGGGCCAGTGCGCACAGAGCATGTTGCAGAGCAGTGGCTCAAATCTCAGAAGGACGGCTGACACAGGGCAGCTTGATGGTCACATTTACTTGTGCCATGGTCCAGCACTGGGTTTTTCCTTCTTTATGTGATTCTCAACTTCTACCCAAATGCAGGCTGTGATGACAATGCACCCTAGGCAAGACCAGCTACTTGCCTTCTCCAAAAAAAAACTTCCAAATGTTTAAAATCATATTTCTTTTAAGAATAAGAACCATCAGATGCCAACAACCCCAATATTAAAGGCAAAATATATATTAAACAGGTTTAGTTTATGTCAATTTTTTACACTGAGCACACTCTCAATCATAGACATTCACCAGAGGAAGAATCCAATTATTTGTACTAGAGAAGTACATATGGAACAGCAAATATGTCAAATGTGAAAAGTCACATCCAAGGTGGAGGTCAATACACTGAGCTGCCCATAGCTGGGAAAATCACACGGTTGCAGTCCCTGTATAATTGGCGCCACTTATGATGACACACGGTAGCTGTTGCAGTGCCCTGTAGTTGCCCTTTGCTGTGTATACAGAACCGCATGACAATGAACAGTGTATAAACTACCCGTAATGGCCCATGGGCAGCCATCGCTGAGCCTTTAAGTAACTCAATATCTGAAAACAAAGGAATACGGCTTATACCCGGGCACAGCATTTGTCACTACGCACAGCATGACGTCACTCACCATCTCCTGGCCATTCACCATCAAACCTGCACAACATCTGGAGTGAAGGCTAGAGGATCAGTGACCCCAAAAAGCCGGCAGAGTGCAAGGAAGCCACTGGTCAAGGCTGCGCCCTAGGCGGCAGCGTGCACTAGGTTCCTGCCTAGTTTGCCTAGTGGCAGCACCAGCCCTACCTGCATCCAATCCGTTCTCAACCCTCTGTGTCCCCTGAAACTTGCATCTTGCTTCCTGAGGATCCCTGTATATACCTATAAAGCTAAACTCCTCAGCACTCCTGTGTTTATTTCAAGAAACTCCTTTCATGTTACAAGTGACTTCCACTACTACTGCTTTTCCAGTAATTTCATAATCTCTCCAGAATTCGGTCAGCTGTGCATGCATGGATGTGTAAGAGGGCTGCAACCTGGAAGCTGTCCTGCAGCAAAGCCCATCTCTCCTTGCAGGGTGCTCTGGCAAATATCTGGCACTCCTTAGACTCTGCATCTCTACCACACTCCAGCCAAATGTGCAGACATCTTGATCCATGCTTTGCCTGTCTTTAGAGCCTCTAGTGTCACTCTGTCAGTGCCTGGCAGTCCCAAAACCCCCAGAACATCTGTTTCCAATGAGTTTCCCCTGACTATGACATTGATATAGTTGTAAAGCACCAATTCATAATAATATTATTGATAATGATTAAAAACAAATCCTGAGAAATTCTTGACGTGTTACGCAGCCTGACTGTATAACAATAATAAAAACAATGATTTCATCTGTTCTGGGATGTATGATTGAAGTGAACATAGCTTTGCATCATTCACTAGGTAACATTCACTTTGCAAAGTAAACATATACTTTACAAAGCATGCTCTGTTTATTAAGTAAATCAATCCCAATGTTTTGTTTATTGATACAGTAGATCAGGGCTCAAAATTTCAGGTCCTTAGCTACTAGCCAGGCCTTCAAAGTTACTCGCCACCAGTTGCCCTGCATAACACAAACAAACACACACAGGGCACAACGCGCATACAGCACAACACACATACAGCCACAGCACAACGCACAGGGCATTACACATACAGCCACAGCACAACGCACAGAGCATTACACATACACATTTCATCTGAAATTCATTTTTAGTCTTCGCACATGTCTAATAATATGCGTGTGGGGGGGAGCAGTTTTCACTTTTTAAAAATAATTTTTTACATTCTAATTTTTTTATTTTATTTTATGATTTATTTATTTTTTTACTGTTGGGGGGGCTTCGGGGAAATATTAGGGGTCCAAACAGACCCCTGACATTTCCCTTTTAAAATAGAAAAGAAATTGAGGACACCAAATCCTCAATTTCTTTTTCAGCAGCCTCAGCACTCAGTGAATGGGAAGCACTCAGTACAGAGGCTTCCCATTCATTCAGACACTGATCAGCTGTTTCTGAATGGGGAGGAGCCTCTGTACTGAGTGTTTCTCCCCATTGAGAAATTCATGAATGAACAGGCTGTGATGTGAACCACAGCCTGTTCATTCATAACTGAGGACACATAATACTATGTGTCCCCAGTTATTCACAAACACTGGAGTGATCAGACGATCGCTCCAGTGTTTGTCCTTCTCACATGGAGGATCGGTAAATATCAATGATATTTACCGATCCCCGCTTTGCCGCGCACAGAGCCGCTGTCATCCTGAAACTGACAGGATGTCAGCGGCTCCGATCTCCAACCCGCTCGGCCATCCTGACAGCTGCGGGCACGGCTTCTCTCCCCCTCACCGCTCCGCCATCCTGACAGCAGGCAGCGCTCCCTCCTGCGCCCCCCTGCTTAGACGGACGGACGAGGGAGCGCTGTCATCAGGTCGGTGAACAGGAGAGAAGCCGCCCCGAGGAGGCTTCATTTCCACTCGCCCCCACGCAAATTTCACTCGCAAATTGCGAGGGGGCGAGTGGAAATGTTGAGCCCTGCAGTAGATGGTTGTAAAAATAACTCCTCACTCCTAATTACTGCCTATATGTGGATTGATTGGCATGGCAATGAATAGGGGATTTGTATGAGAGGTGGAAAAAAACAATCCAGCTCAGATAAGCATAATGTGCAGATGGGATATCTGTAAATCTTGTATACATGTGCGATTCGTTTTGGAATAATTAGTTTTTTGGACAAATTTTCGTGATTCGGAGATTCGGATGTATCCGAATTTCCGAATAACAGAAATGACGAATGAAAACGAATCCAAATTTCCAAATGCTTGTTTGTGGATGAATTTTCGTTGCAGCAAAGTGACAAAAGATTTTTTTTTACAGTCTACATAAGAGAGAAAAAAAATGTGTGGTCCCTCACCAATTGATACCAGACCATTCAGGTCTGGTAGGAATGTTAGGAGGGACCCCCCCCAAGTTAAAAAAATGCATAGGGTTCCCCTCAAAATCCATACCAGACCCTTTAGGTCTGGTAGGAATTTTAAAGGGGAGCCCAACCCCCCAAAAATGGGGGGGGGGGAAACCGTGGGATCCCCCCTAAAATTCTTACCAGACCCTTGATCCGAGCACAGGCCCGGCAGGGCAGGTAAGGGGGAACGATTGAGTGCCCCATTCCCTGCACCTTACCAGGCCATGTGCCCTCTGCATTGGGAGGGTATCCCCATGCCAATGGGGACAAGAGCCTCTTCCCCACAACCCTGACCTGGTGGTTGTGGGGGTCTGCGGGCAGGGGCCTATTTGCATTGGGGTACCCCTTGATTAAGGGGGCACCCAGATGCCGCCCCCCCCCCTTGTGAATGAGTAGGGGGTACTTGTACCACTACTCATTCACTAAAGAGTTAAAATTCAATGTAAATAAACAAACCACACTTTTAGAAAAAATCCTTTAATTGAAAAAAAAAACAAAGAGTACATTTTTGACTATACCTTTAATTTAAAAAAATGGCTCCATCGATGTAATCCAGCATCAATCACAATGCACAACATCCACCGAGATAAAAAAGTCCCGCCGCACGACGACCGCCCAAACCCGACGAAAATTCAAATACCACATAGCATTCAGGAGCCCTAAAAAGGCCTGGTAGCAATTGGATGGGAACCTCATGCTTTTTTTTCTTCTCTTCTGCAGACTGTAAAAAAAAAAAAATTCAATGTAAAATTCGTCCACAAACGAAAATTTTGTACAGGCTACCGTTAACGAATTTCACCTGAATCTGAATCCCGAAACAAATTGACTTTCGGACCCGAATCCTGAAAAATGAAATAACGCAAAATCTGAATAAAACGAAACAAAACTACATGATTTTTTTGCCAGTGCACATGTCTAGAATCTTGGTTTGGCTGACCAGTTTTTTTTTTTTAATCACTTCATTTTTTTTTTGAATGATAAAATGTAGCACAAAATGGCTCAAAGTCTAAAGCACAAACATATGAAGTTTGGAAGAATTAAAACATTTTATTGAGTAAAGATCCACCACCTCCTCAACATGTCATGACTTTTTAAATGTGACAATATAACCGCTCAAAAAAATTGTTTCATTACGGATCAATTAAAAAAATATTTATTTCGTTCTTTTGGGTCCGAAATTTTCATGTCAAAACAAAGTCACATGACCGTGCCTGTAATGCAACCCCCAACAGCCACAAAAAACCCCATCTGACTGGCCAGAGAACAGTCACATGTCCAATTTAGTTTAATTTTAAACAAAATTCAAATAGATCCGCATTTCTGTCAAAGGAACATTTGGATTCGTTCAAATTTGGACTTACATTGTCATGTCTAGTGGCAATGAGAAGACAAAAAACATAACTCCCACTGACTCCTAGAGATGATGAATTGCAACCAATAAATGAGTGAAATGTGTTACTGTAACAAACCAGATGTCCTGTCCATCTGCCCACGGTTACTATTGCCTGCTGCCATTACTACTCCTGTGGACACTCACATACAAGTGGATGACCCCGAAGTGGGAAGCACCAATTGCAGCTACTTCCACATCATTAGGATCCCTCTGAACACATGAACCTATCCAGTGGAGATGCCTTTCAGCAAGTCTTTTTCAAAGTATATTTATGACGGATGGCAAAGAGGTGGTAGGAAGTAGTAAATACTGCTTGTGCATCTGTCCCCCCGATGACTGGGGTATATATTAAGACAGTCGTTTGCTATCCCTGGAGGAAACCTTTGGTTAGAGAAACTGCTAAATCTCTTTAGCCCCTGAAAGTGAAGGTACTCTTTTATTTATGAGACATGTGGGGGATGCGGGGTGTACCATGGACTTAAAAAACTGTTTTAGAGGGCCAAGGAATCTGAATGAATTTAAGATAGTATGTGTTATGTTACAACCCTAACTCACCATTACCTTGTGTAATTTAATAGGAACACTTAAATCTCCTTGGTGAAAGAATTTTTAGTTGATGTGGAAAGGATCTATTTGCTAACTAAGAACTTTTCATGCAATACAGTTTGGCATTGGATCGTTTTATTTAATAGATAGACGCCCCTATGAAATGCACATTATAAAAAGTGTGTACTGTATGTGGTCAGTATCCAAACATCTCGCTGCACTCCTTACCGGATATCCCAAAGTAGTGAGTGCTTGTAATGACTTTGGATGGCGCCACTAGCAACAGAACTTGATATAGATGTCACCAGCACAACAGGATAGAAATAGAGTTTCAAAATCAGTGAGAATCAATTTTAATGATAGATGTCACTCAAACAAGCGCTTTTGGGGCCACACAGGGTCCCCTTGATTTCTGAGCCTGATGAAGGGGACCCTGTGCAGCCCCTGTGCGGCTCCAAAATTGCTTGTTTGAGTGACATCTATCAATAAAATGGATTATCACTGTTTTTTAAACTCTATCCTGGTGTGCTGGTGACATCTATATCAAGTTCTGTATGCAGTCCGAACTTGTAGTGTTTTTATGATGGCAACATTGTAATTTTTTTGGTGGTAGTCACTGTGTTTTGGCCATTATGATTGTAACCATAATTGGTAATTGAATAAAGTTATTTTTATTTTAAACCTCGCTGGCCCTGTTCAAACCACTTTTGGGACTGTCTTGGTCACTGGTAGTTTGGTATAGTATGTATAGTTACAGACCACCGTCAACAAATGAGGAGTCAGTTAATTACCATTTGGCATGGTTACTCCCAGGTTCCAGTTTTATGGCAATTTTTTTATAACAATAATAATTCTGGTAGAATAATTGGATCTGCAATTGCTCATTTGTTTTTAAAGGTGTTGGTTACAGACCTGTCGTCCTGACTCTAGTTTTTCTACTTACCATATCAACGATATAGCAAGTACAAGTTTGCAGAATGGGAGCATTTCACAAATGCAGGGGTTGCATGTTTTTTTTCCAAGTCAGTGACTCATTGGAGTTAATTTACTAAAGGCATAAGGCTGTTTACTTTGCAAGGGATTTTTTCTCTTAGCTTAGCGAAGGAAAATAAATAAATACAGTATGATTGGATAATGAAAGTCAGCAGAGCTTTACCTCTTTTGCTAAGTTAAGAGAAAATTGCATGCCTATTACTGACTATTGTCATATTGATTATTATGTTTGAAAATTTATGTTTATGAAAATGTACACATTGTTTGGAATTTTATGCACGTTTATGAGCAGTAGCACAGTGCACACGATTTATCACATCATGCCAATTAATTGCCTATTTACCTTTAGTAAATCAGCCCTACTGAGTAGTAAAATCAAGGAAGTGGAAGCCCCAGGACTCTACTGAGAGGTTTACTTTAACCACTTAAAGTCCGTGGTGTTAAACCCCCTTCCTGTCCAGGCTATTTTTCAGTATTTAGCACTGCAGTACTTTGACTGACATTTATTCCGTCACACAACGCTGTAATGAAATTAATTTTATACCATGTTTGGGGGACAGATAGAGCTTTCTTTTGGTGGTATTTAATCACCACTGCGGTTTTAATTTTTTACTATACTAAGGAAAAATTACCGAAAATGAAAAAAAAGTTTCCTCTATATTAACCCCTTCGTGACTGACGGCGTATAGTGTACGTCGCCAGCATCGGGCTGTTTAAACAGACTCCCGGCGACTTTTGCCATCGGGACTCTGTTTAAACTTGTAGAGCCGACTGTCGGCTTTATAACAGAACCTGTCTCCAGATCGCTTCTGTGTCCCGAAGAAGGGGCCGCCCCCCCGCCGGACACCGCAGCCGTGCTTCCCGGGCTCCGTTGCCCCTTCTACGGGCCCGGGACCGGCGTCCTTGGTGTCCGCGGGGAGCTGGGGAAGAGGTCGACGAACTTCTGTTCTATGGGACTGGGAGCGATGCAGATTGCATCACTTCCGGTCCCTGGGCTGTCAGTTCTGGGCTCCTGCAGCCCAGCTATAAGCTATTGAAGTGCGATCTGCACTTCAATAGCTCATTTCTAGTGTAAAGGTGACACTGAGGGTCTTTTGGACCCCCAGCATCACCTTAAAGAGGACCTGTCACCACCATCATAAAGAGTACCTGTCACCACCATCTGCTATCACATGGGGGGGCTTGTAAGCCCCCCATGTGATAGCAGTCAAAGTAAAAAGAACAAAAAAAAACAGTTTTTAAAATCAAATAAAATAAATCTAACAATAATAATAAAAAAATGTAAAAGGCCCCGCCAGCACGAGCGTCACCACATAAACACGCGTCGGGTGCACCTACGAATGAAAACGATGAACGCGCTACACATGTTGGGTATCGCCGCGCACGCCGGAGTGAGAGCAATAATTCTAGGGCCAGTATTTTGGGGTATCTCTAAATTGATGACCTGTGGGGGCTTTTAAAGCATCTTCTGTGGACTTTTTGGGGTACTGCAGTTTTTCGCCGTTTCACGGACGCACGCAATTTGTAAACTGGGCATGTTGGGTATCGTTTTACTCGTTGTAACCTCATCTTTTATATTTCATTTAAAAAATTTGTATTTTGTTGTGTTTTGGGGCATTTAATTAAATTTATCACTAAATTTTGGGGTTTAATAAGGAGTTGCGCTAATATTGCGCAACATAAAAATTTGCAACTACCACCATTATATTGTATAGGGTCTTGGCATTCAGAAAATATATAATGTGTGGGGGTTTTAAGTAATTTTCAGGCCTAAAATGTGGAATATAACATGGGTGCAAAAAATGAAAAAAAAGGCCTCAGTCATGAAGGGGTTAAATTATAAAACATTTATTATTACCCAATTTTTTGGTAAAATATAAAAGGCGGGGTCACGTTGGGTAAAAAGACACCAAACATGTCAAGCCTTAAAATTGGGCGCGCCCGTGAAACCTCAAAAACTACAATACCCAAAATTGGCCATAGGCAACACTTTAAAAGCTTTTACCGCTCATCAGTTTAGTGTTATCAGTGATTGATGGCCCTAAAATGATTGCTCTCACTCCGACGTTCGACACCATACGTAACATGTGTAGCGCAATTGTTGTTTTGCGTACTGGCGCATCTGACACATATTTACGTTTATATGTGCGTAAACATGGGGGGGGGTTAACTTTTTTTTATATGTCACTTTCATTTTTTTGACTTTTAAAAAAAAATTACACTTAATGTCATTGCTATTCCATAGGGGATAACAATACCCCTATATAATAGCAAAGGCACACTGACAGGTGTCAGTGTGGCTTTTTATGGCCACATTATGGGTCTCTAAGACCCCTAATGTCAACTGGGGACCCCCAAAGAAGCTGATGAAGCACAGATCTGCTTCATCAGCTTCTTCTCTCTGGCAATAGCAGCCAGATGATTGACGGGTGAATATGGAAGTGATGAAATACACATCACTTCCATATTCACAGTACGGAGGGAGATCATCAAGGAGGAAGATGCTGAACTCCCTCCCATCTTACCTCCTGACAGCCTCCCGAGCCGGTCCCGGGCCGCAGATGGGGTAGCGGATCCCGGGATTAAAGGTGAGGGTGCAGGAGGGGGGGAGGTTGCGGCAACACTTGAGGGGGGGAGGGGGTTAGCCAGCACATACAAGCGATCGGCAGGCTATAGAGCCGCTGATCATTTGTATGTCAAACAGCCATTAATGGCTCCTCACAACGGACAGGTTTTTTCTGCCCGTGTGCGCGCGCGAGCAGAAAAAAAAGCCATCTATTTACAGCAACCCGCCAATGTGAGTTTTGCCATTTTTTCACAACGGGTGGATGCCAAGTGGTTAAGGTAAGAGTCTTTTGACTTGTCCATATGTGAGACAGGGTAATACACATCTTTGTAGAATGACTGCAGAGAGAAAATCAAATACAAGATAAATAAGTAATAGTTTATTGAAAATCTATTAACTGACCTTTGGCCAAAGTCTTGTACTGAATACCAGCAAAGAACAATTGTTGCACTGTACTGCTACACAGAATTTACAGTATAAACACTGAGCAAATGTGGCTGTCCCTTTCATATTTATAATTTAACAAATATATCAATAAAAAAGGGCTTTTAAAACAACAGTTGGTGTTGTAATTCTCCAAGGAAAGTGGCGGGCTTGGGGATAGAGGGTGCAACTATAAGCTGCATAGACTATAATGGAGGGACCCTATAATGCATGGAGATTGAAAGCATAGTATGCAGAGAAAAAATTACATTTTAAAAGCTCACTAACCTTTAATTTGCAATGCACTATTTTTGATGTGCATGGGCCTGTTAAAAAGAATAATCCATATTGTTGGGGTCATTGTAAAAACACAACTTAAGCTACCCATAATATTAAAGTACCACTTGTAAGCTCTTTTTTTAAACATCAGGACCTCCAATTAATGGAAGTTCTTTTAATGCTACCTTTAAAGTTCAGGAGGTGTCGACAATCAAAAGTAAATACATTTTAGCCTTAGAGATTCCTTTAAGGATCTTTATTTTAGCCATGTACATGTTTAAGGTAGAGGGAGGTAGTTTCCCTGTTAGGCTACTAGATATCGGTATACCTGAAAGCAAAGTAGTAGGAGACACTGTAGGGGTGAAGCGCCACCCTGCTCCTTTAGTAGTAGAACATCTTGGGAGATGGGCTGAGGTGTATATATAGTTTTAGTGGGTACCCACCAAAAAGAAGAAGAGGAGGGTGATTGGTCTATGAGATGTTCAGAGTACCAATCACAAAAAGAATGTAAATGCTGATTATTGCTTTGAGCTTCCCCTTAGGAAGGAAGCAAGCTTTTTCAGATTAATTACGGGCTAGATTGCTGCTGTAAGGCCTGATGCAGATATGTTTGAGGCCGCTGATAAATACTGGTTAGACCAGACTGGGAATCTCTTAGGCTATGCTAGGCCTAGAAGCGGCATGGTGCAGTAATTCCACCCATAATATTGTGCACCATGAGAGCTCTTTGCCCACAGTAAGAACAGTCACGGAGTCAGGAAGGGAAGAAGAGAAGGTAAAGTCCAGTGGTACTGCTGTGGCTCCTGTTACACCACATATGTAGTTTTCAAATATGTCAGAACTATTGAGGCTAAAGAATTGGACAATAAGGCCTATACATGTTTTTCTACACATTATAAGATGGCATCCTGAAAGCCATTTTGTATTGTACTAACAGATCTAAATGGAACTTAACCACCTCCGGGCCGGCCGTAGTAAAAAAACGGCCGGCCAGAGCTCTCTAGATCTGAGCGGGCGTCTCAGACACGCCCCCTCGCGCGCGCCACTGGGCGCGCGCGAGATGGTTATACTTATTAAAACATATTAGCATGTATAATCAATTTGATGTGTTTATGTTTTAAGTACAAATTAGGTTGGGTATAATGTTGTATCAGTGAAGGATTTTAAGGTAACCAATGTCAATCATCAAATTGTTTCTCAGACTTATGTTGAAGTTTTAAAGAAAGGTCCAAGAGTGATTTCTAATCCAACATTGCTCTCTTCCGGTAATTACAGGGATCGTGTTAGAAAAGTCACGCCCCTATGGCATCATAATTAAAAGTAAAAGATAAGCAAACCAGGCCCACATTTTTGGGTGATAAAAAGTTAGGAGAGAAATATACAAGAGGATTATTCTTATTGACACTGAATTCTTCTTCATACTGGATTATTCTTTATACGAGAGTTTCTTCTTCATACAGGGGATCTATATACACACGAGAGGTGGAGATCTGAAGCTGATTGATGGGCTGTCCAGGGGAACCGACACAAAGCTGACATTTCTCAGACAAAAAGATCTAAAAAAATGTTGGTAAAGTATAAATTCTATTTATCTGCAGGCAATTGAATAGCCATATACATCTGACTAAACCATTTGGTCCTAGTAGCATCAAGATTTGAATTTAGATCACTCTAACTGCAATACGACCGGTCTCTTTTCCAATCTTGGGAGGGAAATACACATATATGTATATCTCTCTGAAACTGATTTCAGTTTGTAGTCTATGGTGTGGTTGTGGCGTATACTTAAAATTAAATATAATTTAGTGGAAGTTTGTTTTTGCCTTAAATAGAAACTTGGCTAATAGCCAATTCTGTGCATGATATATCTTGCGCAGTATAATTTTAAGCAGTTGAATATCTGTTGTCTGAGAGAGATCACGTGTCAAATCTGTACATTGTGTTGTTATATTCTGCTGAGCTAATGATAAGCTACTAATAGCATTCCAGGAGTTACTGAGTTGTTTCATTTATATTTTAAATAATATCCAGTGGTTTTATTTTCTCATTATCTGTGTTGATCAATATAATATTATTAACACTTTGATCCAATTGATTTCTTGTGTATCACCAATTATCGTTTGATTATCATTTTTGCACTGATTCTTAGTTAATAAATTATATACATTTTTGCACAGCTATTGTATTTATTTTTGTCTTCAAGTTAGCGCAAATAAATAAACTCGAGTTATTATTTTTGTTGATTTGTGAAAATAAGTTGGGAATCTCCCTAATTCCAGATCCTGGCCTATTTTTTATAAATACAGAACTGTTTATTTTATCAGAGTAAACATTCTGACAAATCTCATTGGACACAGCTGAAAATAACTTTCAATTGTTCGAATATAAAAAGCCTTATGCAGCTGTATTACCTTTGTAAATTAAATATATCTAATGCACTGTCTTGGCTTAATTTCCTTTGTTTTTGTTTATTTTTTATCTATATCGACGACATTGAGTAATATATTCTATAAAAGATATTCCTAGGAATTGAAATGTAAGAATACATAATTGAAGCCACCAGCCATAGCAGGCCAAACAAAATTGCTCTTTACATTTTTCACCACCACCGTTTTCTTTTTACCTATAGTGATATTGTTGCTAACAAGAAGTGTTGTTGTATAGCATCATAAATCTTTCTTCTGCACAAACTGAAGTAAATCTGCTATGTTGTTGAATGATCTATAATTCTTCAGTTCTCACAAAAGCTTCATAAAATGATTAAAGTGTGGCCACATTTTTCAGATCTCCAGCATTCCATTATCCCATTATTGACACAAAGAGATCATCTTCGAATCGTGATATCAAGATTTATTTTGTTATTTTGAGAACAAAGCCCATTTCTAAAATAAATCTGAAAAATAAAGTAGACCTCATTTAATAGATAAATGTCCAAGGTGATTATTCAAGGCAGTGCAAGGTATTTTAATGATCATTTCTAGATTAAAGTGACATGCTGAGATTAAAATACTCATCTTTTGCATTAGAAATGTGTCTGTCAGGAGAAACAAAGTACTCTACCCTGAGAAATGAAAAGCATTGTGTTACTTTTAAAAGACCTCTGCCACTGAAACTTAACTTCACTAACTACAGGAAGTCAAATAGTTGTTTCAGAACAGAAGCCATGTAGAATCAATCACGGACTTGGCTCCTAACGAGTCAGAGACTCCACAGTACATTTATATACCAACTGCCTATTGTTCACCAGAACACTTCACCTCTGGATGGCATTTAAAATAATTATTAACTACTCTTTCTACAGCGTAGCATAGGCAGCACAAGACTGAGTGCTTCAAACCAATTTACTCAACTGAAACGAAGGCCAAAAACTCTAGTTCTGTTAAGGGTAATGATCAGCTTGTGTTAAGATGCCTAATAAAAGAATGTTCTAGCAGGTGCTTTGATTTCTGAAGTTATTAAAGCAAATTTAACCTGACCAAATAATCTTTAGTATGCTTAAAGCATAAGTATAAAAAAATCACCCTTTTTAAAATAAAATACTTTTTTTCACCATTCTTTTTTTTTTAAAACAAACTCTATTCTGTTGTTGTGGTCATCCCTCTGAGGGGCATAACCTGTTGTTCCAAGGTATACAGTTTACACAACGTGAGATCCCTTATAGCGACCTTAACACTTGTACCAGAAAATTCCAATGTTAACAATCCAACATTCCCAACATTCCCAAGCTGGTTGCCACACTCATATTATCTATCGTATGCTATTATATTACTTAGATGAGTTCTCCTAGGAATATTTCAGTCTAGTTACAATCGCTAACTGTCTACAGTACCATTGCATGTCAAGGCACCTCCAGGACCCCTAAGTCATTTGTCAATTTTGCCTTGAGATACCATGTCGAGTACTTAAAGGGTTGCATTATTGATGCTATCTCTGTGCCATCATACGTTGCTTCCAGGAAATATTTCCAAAATTGAAAAAAAATTTAGTAAGTGCGTCAACGTGCATTTCAGTCTCTCTCTATTTTTTCCCGATTAAACAAGACTTTCAGTGCCGTAATGACGCTGGAGATTGGCGGGGTGGAGGATGTATTCCAAGCTCTCATTATACTCCTCCGAGCAGCCAATAGACAAATGTGCAACCAGTCTCTGCCTCTGTAGGTGGAGCAGTGAGGTTCCACCGCTGAATATTCAGAGGCGCTAAACAGATATAATAGTGGGTCCATTTGCGGGGTCCAGGACTGTTCCAATATATGCGTTAACACAGTCCAGAACTGCGTCATTGTGGGGCATGTCAGTGAGGGGTGTGGGAGTCCACATTTTGGACACAGTGATATTAGGTGCTGCGTTGTTGCTCCAGCTGGAAGGAAGTATGCCACATAAGCACGATGCATTATTTTAAATTGGGTCTCCCTCCATGTATCATTAGTCACCAATTTGCATATCTTATTGTATCCCTCTACAATATGCTCCACCAGGTTTGGAGTCAGGAAATCCTTAGAGTAGTCTTTGACATTTGAGGATGACAAATTGGCAATGTAAGTTAGCTGCATCCCTGGGTATATATCTGAGATAGAGTATCTCCCTCCTGAAATAAGGACGTCTAGGAACGTAGAGGCAAATAGTATTTTGGGGTCGCTGGAGAACATGCGCCATGTTTTGTCAACTTGTAAGTGATACAAAAAATGGGAGGATGGCAATGCACACTGCTTTGCCAGTGCTGGGAAAGGTATAGGTTGGCAGGTACCACCCTGAAACATTTGTTTCCAATGAGTAAGCCCCTTCCTGTGCCATGACTGGTAAGCAGCATAATCATTGCCTTGAGGGAACATGGAGTTTCAAAGCATTGGGCCCATTGGTGATATATAAGGTGAGAGACCCAGCCTGCTTCTAACCACCTTCCATGCCAAGACCGTATCCCTGATTAACAAGTGATAGCGCAGTTTCCTGGCAGCTTTGACAATTTACAATGCAGTATGGCTCGCAGGTCCCATGGATGTACCAGAGCCGCCTCCAGCTCCATATTGGAGTATCTCAAGCTTTCCGTGACCCAGTCCGCAGCATGGAGCAGTATACATGCTAAGTTATATAGCCTAACAAAAAATGTGAACCCCCTCGCTTCTCGTGAGCCAGAGCTTTTTCAAAGCTATCCTTGGGCGTTTATTGAACCATATGAATTGAACCATTGCCTTGTTGAGACGTTGAATATCCTTATGTTTCAAAAACAAGGGACACCTTTCTTTTTAACCTTTGTTGCAGCTCTGTGCTTCTAATCTGTTGTAGCCTTTTGTAGCCTTTTGCAACCACTATCTGTCTATATTCATGCATTCCATTGAGGACTGCATGGCAGTTTTGAAGTGTGGTATTTGATGGTAGACTATGGGGTCTATTCATGAAGCTGCCAAGGGCAGCCGAGTGAATGACCGATCTGAAGTGAAGTGAGCCGAACACTGTTCAGCTATTCACTTCAGGCTGGTACGGCTGATTTCAGCCGTACATTGGTTGAAATCAGCTGTACATCGGCTTGCTTCGAGTGGCTTCGGGTCGGCCGAACATGCTGG
>NW_017307786.1:112774-123726 GCF_000935625.1 Nanorana parkeri
CCCCTGTGTCAGCGGCGGCTTCCTTGCGTTCCACTGTGGAACGCGGAAGCCGCTCGAGGTTACTCATGACGCGGCGGCTGCGTTCCACGATGGAACGCGGAAGCCGCTTGAGTACGAAGCACGGCTCCTCCCTTCGCCCGGGCACTATTTAAGAGCATCAGAGAGGCAACATGGTGTTCCTAAATTGAGGTGAGAACGCCTGTTGCCTCCTGAACCTGCACCAAACTGCTCCTTGGACCTGCTGCCACACTACCATTCACTGGATGCCCTCTGGTCTGCTACTCTTCGCTGCCATCACCTGGTCACTAACCGCAAGTACTGCTCCTGTTTGTAGCTAAGATCTACACTATATGAATCTCAAATTGTGTATGGACTGTCTGTTTGGGGTGGTCACCACATCCAGGGGATCCTTTTTGGTAACCAGCAGTTATTGTTTAGTTTGTGGCGGTTTGTCAGTACTCAGTTATAAGTGAGAGAACCATTGTTGGAAACCGCACCTTTTGCTTTGGCTGTGATGAATGAGTCTCAAACTCGCCGTTAAGATTGCGAGTGACGCCTGAGACTCAACTCTGAGTAGCCTTTTTGCCTAACTACCCCTCCGCAGTTGTGATCCCTACCCAGTGAAGTTCACGTGGACGTGACAGGCTCCTGCCATATATATATATGTATGTACATATACATACATATGCATAGGTCCTTGCAGCAGTTCATTCTTAAGTGTACCTGTACCCCTGTATGTTATGGTTTCTCAGGAAATCATGCAAAAGCTTCTTGAATGATTCCACATTCTTAGCTGAAATCTCTGCTTGTGGCAGCGAGTTCCAGACCCTAACCGCACTAACTGTGAAGAACCGCCCCTTGTGCTGGAATTTTTTTTCTACCAATTTTATGTGGTGGCCTCTAATCTTTGTTATGGAGTTAATCGTAAAGAGTTTGTTGCTAATGTTGCTGCCACCATTGAACAATTTGTACATGAAAATCATATCCCCCTTAATCTTCTTACTTCCAATGTGAACATGTTTAAATTAAAAAAAAGGACCCCATAGTTCTCCTTTTTTTAAAAAACAGATAATTTTTATTTGTATTTTTCACTTTTATATATTTGCATAACAAGATGACATTGTATACGACTATGTATCGACTATGTATTCTGTAGTATACATAGTCGAAACAATAAAACATAAAACAAAAAACAAAGCCATGTGGTCAGATTAATAGCATATACATACATTTTTTTTTGGGGGGGAGGGACGAGGAAGGGGGACATATATAGGAAATGATCCCGAATATATTTTCCAGTAATCAAACACATAAAAATAAATGGACATAAACCAAAGATTGCGATTTCTGCTCGGATCGGTCCAGAAAAGGGGGAGACTTGACTCTCCCCTCATCTAACCTCCCCGACCAGACAAGCAATGTCTTCTATAGCCAGTACCACCACATCATATCCAGACAACATCCTCCACATTCTTCTTGTGTGCCCATAGTTCTCCTTTAATAAATATGTGAAAGACTCTAGTGCTCCACCTACTGGCTCAAAAAAATTTAATATTAAATATTAACTATACAAATGAAAAATAATAAATATACTATAATATAAAAAAAATAAACCCACTTACATACAGGAGACAACAGATTGACATTTTTTTTGCAGCCAGTATTTTCAGTTAGTATTCACTGAAGCCATTATTTTGACATATATTGTCATGCAAGTTATATTTGTGTATTTGCAAGAACACTCTTGAAAGGGTTAACCAGAAACAAACTAGTAAGATGTAATATTCCAAAACATTATTGGGTCCATTTATAAACAATTTGCAGATCCATTGGCCCTGCAAATCTCTGTCGATGTTTGTTCTGTGTTAATGGGTGCACTAACATTTTTGTTATATGTTCTTTATAAGTTGAATGTATTTTCGAATGTCATCTTGTAATACTGCATTATGGCCACTCAATGGAGCGGAAGAGAATAGGAAATAAGTGTGTATTTCCATTGTTCCTCAGCTCCATCTTGTGGCCATAATGTGGTATTACAAGATGACATTCAACAAGAAGGGGTTGATTTACTAACCTTATAAACACGCCACAAACAAGTATACACCTCTGTAGTGTGTTCCCTCCCAGCATGATCTATTGGTGGAATCTAGACACCTTTGTAGTGTGTACACACCCAGCAGGTGTGTTGTGCAAAGCCCTGCATGAATTGCAAGGTGATGTTGTGTAAATTAGCTCTACATTGTGTTGCTTGCGTTGATGAATGCAGGAATGTAAATGCATGAGCTAACCATTTTTGTCTAAACTGTGAAGCAGCATTATATATGCATCATGTGCATGATTTTTCCATATATGGCATTAGTGGAAATATGCTTTTAGAGACTTTCATGCCGCTATTAGAGTGGCGTGTAGCCTATGGCGCATGCTACATGACGCGCACGTACGTAAATACATAAAAACGTGCCATAGCGGCGTGAAAATGTGACACGTTGCTCGTGTTTGGTTGATAAATACGTTTTGCTGTGTAAAAATGCATGCGCACCTGGTGCATGTGTGTGTTTAGGTTAGTAAATCACCCCCGAAATGTCACTTATAAAGCACATATACAAGAAGGTTTGTTATATGCATCCATTTGCATAGAATGAACATTCACAGAGATTCACAGGGCCAACGGCTCTGACAATTATTTATAAATAGACCTTGATGCTACTGGGTGAAAAACTGTAACTGATTTAAACCGTTTTCCATACAAATTTCTTTGCAGCTGACTATGTTAGTTATAAAAAACAAAACAGTTAAAGGGGTTCTAAACCCTCCGTTTTTTTTGCTTATATCTACTGCTAGCAAGCAGTAGATATAGGCAAGAAGTGTAAAAAAAACCAAAAAACGCTTGAAATCATTTTAAACTTACCTCGTCATCGCTGCTCGCTCCCACGCCGAGAATGCTCGTACGACCGCAAAGGATCTTGGGGCGGGCGCATGCGCAGTTCCGATTCTTGGCCGGGAGACGAGCAGAGACGCAAGGTAAGTCTATGGACGCGTGCACCCGCATGCAGACACCGCTGGATCGGAGGGACAGAGCAGTCAGCGCTGGATCGGAGTGACGTCGCACCGCTGGAGGTACACATGAAAACATTGGGAAAGAAGAGGAAGACCAGAATAAGAGACATCATTTAAGGTAAGTGCTAACATTTACATGGGGGGGAGGGAAACATTTTTTTGCCTTTAATATCACTTTAACATGTGTGTCTAGAGGTACATATAGAAACAGCTTTAAATCCTAGGAAAGTCTCAGTTCAAAAGCTCAGTTATCCCAGAACCAACACTCTCTCAAAATACTGTCTTTCCCCAAAGTTAATTCCTATTAAATGTTTAACCCCTTCATGACTGGAGACGTACACCGTACGACTCCATCGTGAAGTGCCCAAATGACTGTAGTGCCCAAATGACTCCAGCTATTCGGAGTCATGAGTCAAATGAGCAGCTATTCGGGACTCAGGAATGCTGGTAACCACTGAGGCATCCATTAATTAAATAATTAGGCTTTTGTAAAAGCTTAATTTTGTCATTAATGAAAGAATTAAGCTGTTACAAATACTGGATTGCTATCAGCGATCCAGTATTTGACAGCTGAAATAGTCTGGGAATGTTCAGAAGTCTTTAGTGAGATCTGATCCTGACATGCCATCAGAATCAGTATCACTAAGGTTACTATTGGCTGTTCCTAAGTTTGGAGCAGCCTAATAATAACAACCAAAAAATAAAAATATTAATTAAATTATCAAGCAGTCATAGTCACTCTCTTTAAGATAATAATTTGCTCTCACTTCCTGTTGTTTCTTCAGAATAGGAAGTGAAGGGAAATCTCCCAAATTGGACACAGAAAAAGAACTGTCAAGACTTTTAACACTTCCCTTCAAAGAAAAAAAATGTATATGCAGTTAAACAATAATGTAGCTGTTACATAGTCACATAATTATTTTGGTTGAAAATTATGAATATTCATCAATATTTAGTACAGATAAGATCTCACATCCAGGGCCATCCTAATCATATTGTCTTGAATTGTATAGTAACTGTATGGTCTCCCTTTATTATTTATTACAGGTATTCATATTGTGCTGTCAATTTACATAGCACTTTACATTCACATAAGTCTCTGCCTCTGAGTATCCCACATTCTAAGGTCCCTATCACACATGCATACAGGGCCATTTCCAACATGTCCCTGGAATGTGGGTGGAAACCGGAGTACCCAGAGGAAGCCCATGCAAGCACAAGGAGAACATGCAAACTCATTGCAGATAGTGTCCTGTGAGGCATTTGAATCGGGGACTCCCAGTACTGCAAGGCAGAAGTACCAAGCCTCTGCGCTGCACAATTATATTGTAAAGCACTGTGCAAACCGTTGATGCTAAATAAATCCTGTATAATATTATAATAATGTATCTATTTGCTTAGGGTTTACTTTAAATTGTGCAATATTTAGCTAGTATTTAGGATGATTTCTATCCCCTGGACAGTTGTATAATATTTAGGACATAAAGTCTAAAGTATTGAAGGTCAGTATTTCACTTGTCAGTATCCCTTGAAATCATTTCAAATATAAGGCATGTTAGAAAATGAAAGCACGCTTTTTATTTGTTGTTATGGGCAGCACCTCCTTTTCCTCTTTTACAGTGTCCTTAAATTATGTTTATCATAAAAAAGGTTGTAAATCTCCTACTTTTATCACAGAATAGTTTTTCTCCCAGCTCACTAATAGACAAAAATGCTTTATGTTTTCCAATAAAATGTGTATGGTTATTTGTTTTCTGTACAAAATATTCAATAGTCTTTTATCAAAAGAGTACAGTATGTTCCCTTATCTGTCAGTAAATATTTCCTCTACCGCATTTGCAGTTAGAATGTAATACTTGTATTAACTCAGTTTGCCCATTTAGATATTTTCAGCATGATTTTAAACAGAATAACCAGAGTATTTCGAAGATAAGCTGTCTAGATGTAAAGAGTGAATATTAAATGCTACAGGTCAGCAGCAGGAAAAAACAAAAGGGATTCATAAAGAGCAACTACTGTTCAGACAATTCTGGTTTCAAACATTGTGGAAATGCCAAAACTACCATATTAAAATGTGCATTTCATTAAAAAAATGAAGCTTAAAGAGATAACAGATTACAACAGTAGACCTCTGGACTCCCATTAAAAATACATTGCTAGGCCCTTAATTATTAAGTGCATCTGCAATGACAGATAATGTCACTGAGGTCTAAGTAATGTAGCTTCCTATGAAGTTGTGCTATGATACTGCACTCTTTGCCACTCTCCTGTAGGTTGTGCATGCTTGCAGTAGAGTGGCATGAAAAAACATTGCAAAGGCTATGACTATCAGCATTGTTATTGCTGGTGCACAAGTCTGTACCTTGTCATTCAGCACCTGGCCACACCTATCCACACCCATTGCTTTCTGGATTGGCAGTACTGTTGCTGAAACCCTTAGGGGGCCCATACTCTGCACGATTCTCGTACGAGAATCGCGGGAAATCCCGCGATCGTACAAGAATCGTGCAGTGTATGGAAGGCATGTGACCATTTCTACTGTACGGTCGCACGTCTTCCATCGAACCAGCATGTTTGAAAACCCACTGGGAATCGTACGGCCTGCTGGTTCGACAACTGCCGAACGGGCCGGTGTGCGCACGCGCACACTGCCCGTTTGCAGTCATCGTAAGCCCGCCCCCTCATTACAGTCATCGCAAGCCCGCCCCTCAGGGGGCGTGGTTTGCAATGATCGAGATGATCTGCCCGTCCAAGATGGGCAGATCGTACGTTTTTTTAATCCCTTTACAACCATCGCAAGACTAAGGTCTTGCGATGGTTGTACAGTGTATGGCCACCTTTACAATCACTGAGGAAAAATAAGTTGATGTTTGTTCTATGAGGCTTGTGCATCACATTACTAGATTTAGGTCTTGTTGTAGACTGTCATACCGGAGCCTTCAGATGCACTTTGATGCCAGTTTCTTTTTTTTTTAAATCAGGTATGTTTTATATTTTATTGATGCTTCACCCCATACAAAATCCGAAAAGAAAGAACAAAAAAGAAATACAGAATGACAAAACAAAAAATGATACAAATCATTATACAAAAACATAACATAGTAGTATAGGTGATTTAGTTACATAACCGTTCATCTTTTTATAGAAAACATGGTTTTATATTATATTCTTATCTTATCTATCTTCAAACCAACCAATCTCATGTGGATGAGGAGAGGCATAAGGGTACAGAATAGTAGGTAGAGGTTCTCTGACAATCCTTTATCTTGATCAAAACCCCCGAAGATGCATACCAGAGAGGTGATGCCAGTTTCTAATATTGCTTTTGGTGTCCATCCCTTTTCAAAATGCTTTATACGGCAATAAAAATGCTCAAGTAGAGGGATAAATTAATCAAATAAGAAAACTGTTGTACATGTCCCATCTCACTCCTGACTATTGAAGAGCTGAACACCCCCCTGTTCGGTTCGAATTTGAACTTTAGAAAATGGAAAAAGTTTGAATTCAAACTCAAACTTAATGCTCTATGGGGGTAGAAGTTTGAAAGTCAATTGACCACATTTTGAAGGCTTATTTGCAAGTTAATGGCCATAAAAAGGGTATGGGGATTCGGGTATTGCCATGGGGGACATGTATCAGTGAAAAAAACACTTTTAAAAAATAAAAATTTTAAAGGAGCAGTGATTTTAACATCACTTAAAGTGAAACAATCTCGTGCCTGGGGGGTCCCCTTAAACTGCCTGTAAAGTGGCACATCTGCACAATGTATAGAAACTGCTGCAGCAAAAATGACATTAAAAAAAGCGTACCGTTCCCCCTCCCAATCAATACCATACCCTTTAGGTCTGGTAGGAATGTTAAGAGGGACCCTATTTAAAAAAGAAAAAAAAGCATGGGATTCCCCCAAAAGACATACCAGAACCTTATGATCTGGTAGAAATTTTAGGAGGGACCCCATGTAAAAAAAAAGTGTGTGGGGTTCTAACTTAGTCAAATAAGGAAACCCCCCAAAATGGGGGGAAGATCGTGGGGTCCCCACTAAAATTCCACACCAGACTCTTGATCCGAGCATAGGCCTGGCAGGGCAGGAAAGGGGGATGAGCGAGCGCACCCCTCCCTGCGATACCAGTCCACATGCCCTCGGCACTGGGAGAGTGCTTTTCCAGGGTTGCTCCTGGAAAAGCACTTCATCCCCATGTTAATGGGGAGAAGGGCCTCTTCCCCACAAGCCCTGGGGCATTGGTTGTGGGGGTGTGGGCAGGGGGCTTAGTCACATCAGCGTACCCCTTTGATAAAGGAGCACCCAGATGCGCCCCCCCCCCTTGTGAATGAGTAAGGGGTACTTGTACCCCAACCCATTCACTAAAGGGTTAAATAAAATAGTGACAGCTAGCTCTGACCAACTGTTTACAGTTGTAACAGGTGAGCCCTGATTGGGCAAAGTCTTGGTGGTCAGGTGCAAGGCTTTAGCCAATCAGTGCTCACAAGGTACAGTGCCTTGCGGAGCGTTCGGCGAGCGAACAGCCCGTCAAACGCCCTGACAGTTTGTGTGTCCACTGAACACACGAACTGCCGATGTTTAAGTCGAACTCACATTGGACTCGAAAATCAAGCCCATCACTACTCCTGACCAGTAGATCCCAAATTTTGTAGTGGGTGCAGCAGCGTTAAGTGGATGGCGCAGCACTAACAAGCAAATAGAGGAAAGAGTCACCAGCACTTCAACTGTGATATAACTTTGTACTGATGCACGTATATCATATCACAAAGCAAACAATGTTTTGGGCCGCATAGGGTACCTTCTTCAGGCAAACAATATGATAACATTGTTGGCCTAATGAAGGGACCCTTTGCAGCCCTGAAATGTTGTTTGCTTTGTAATACGATAGACTTGCATCAATAAAAGAGAAAAGTTATATCACAGTTGGAGTGCCAGTGACTCTTTCCTCTATATGTTAATAAAATAAGCCACACGTAGCAAAAGGCAGAAAGGATGCTGCCCACTACACAACATTCAGTTTAGGAAGGTTGTAAAGACTGAAAAACTAAAATGGTAAAACGTCACAAATGAGTAAATCACAGTCCACACATCATGCCCAACTGTCTGTGGCCGGTGCGAGCAATTCAATATACTGTAAATATGAGGACTTAGCATATACTTTTGATATGAAATAGAACTTTGCATATCATTTCTTTGTTTTCTTAGACCACGTAGTTCATGGATAAAAGGAGTGCATTTGAAGCAGCTGATGTAAACATGCTTGAAAATTTAATTTTTAATGTTTGAGGGGATTTATTAAATGTACAGGTAGATCAGAGATGGGTATATGTCAAAAGGAGACAAAAGATTTAAAGCATGATCATTTATTGTTAATGTTTGCATTAGACTAATAATTGTGAATCCCTTACCCTGCTGGCCTGAATCAAGGTGTTTTCATTTAAGTAACTCCCACCAAGGTTACCAATTGAACATATCTTGAGCAAAACTACACAGGAGCATGAAGACAAAATGAACCTCTCCTTAATAAAAGCCTAATTTGCAGCACACTGAAATAAATGGTCTTCAGGTCAAGTGACTGCAAGCAAATGGCTGAACTCCTTCTACTAAGCAATTAAAAATCCCATGCTTAGGCTAGGTCTTAGCTCATTAAATAACAAGACATTTTCTGTATACAATTTTAGTTTATCAATATTACTTCAATTTTGCCTGCAAATCTTATTATGCAACATATGCATTCTGTAGCCGTACTGGAACACTTAAGGGCTGATCTATAACTCTTCTCCCCAGTGTATAGCTGGGCAAATCCTGCTCACACAGAACTGCTGCCACTAGATGGTGCCGAGAAACATTTTACCGGCATTGGCCCATCTATAACGCTGGGTGGAAGAGTTATAAATTAGCCCCTTAATGTAGTTTTTCCATTTTTAGACTAGTAATATATTTGTCCACGTTCCCCCTTGGCAGAAACTGGTGGGAAATTATCTGATAGGAACCTTAGCACTTCATCTCTTTCGAAACTAACCATCAGAAAAGGACTGCAATGAATGGAAGACAGCTGAGCAGCCAAATAGTTGTACTGAAGGGAAAATCCTTGTCAATCTGCAGCAGGGGTATATCACGAGGGTAATTTCGGTAGATTTTGAAAAGGTCCATTTACTACATTATACAGTTAACATTCTCTGTACTAGTTGAGGACATACTGGGAATTCCAGGTTGCACCTAATTTGGTTGCACATATATTCCTGTTTAATTGGTAGAGAACAACAAATCTTTTCAAATCCACCCACTAACCAACCTGTAAAGTAAAAACCTGGTGGTGTTCATCATATACCAGTCTTCCTGATGTGATAAATTATCAGGGTTACACTAATTTTTAGGGGTATATTATATAGGAAAGCCAATATTGGCAATGCACACAAAAAATGTATATATATATATATTAATCAACAGTAAAGTCCTCCATAGAATCTTAAAAAATGTTCTATCAAAGCCCAATATTTTTTACTGGACCTAGCTTCATATAGATTAATAAATATGCTGTACATTTTGTGTGTTTTTCCATGCTAAGTATGAATAAAAGGGTAAAAATATCTTGTGCTAACAGCACTCTGGAGAGTCAGACCACTGCTCTCACACAAAAGCAGCAGAATGGGTCTTCAGCAGTCGGACACTCCCACCTGCACATTTTTAAATTACATTGAAAGTATAATTTTATTTAAACAATCAATACTACACTAAAATACTACACAAGTTGTTGAGTTACAAGTGATATGTTTCTCATTTCACAAACTTACCAGATTGTTAGTAAGATAAATTTGGGGTCTCAGAGAAAGTGTTTTGATTTTTTTTTTTTTTTTAACATTCAACATTTCTGTCACTAATCCTTTTGAAATGTTTTACAACATATTTGTTTCCAACTGAAAATGTTCACATGAAGAGCTTGAATCCTTCAAGCAAACACAAGTTTGGTATCACATATTGTAAGTTCTGTCAAAACATTGGACGTTTTACATCTTGTATTCTGTTGAGTAGAAAAAAGACCTTTCAAGATGTAAAAACTAGATAATAAATATCTACACATTAAAAAATATTGAAGAAATATCAATATGATACAGTACAGCACAAAATCCTGTACTATACAATATTATACAAGCACATAATCTACTATGCTAAAGGTGTGCAACAGCCTTATAGTTATTTGTACTGTTTATATTGCTAGAATTATATATGTTATATGGCCATCAGTTGTTCTGCAAATACTTACAAATAAGAGAGAACAGTTCATCTGAATGTTGAACATTTTGTGTTTGATGGGTACATTGAGAAGGCACTCATTTGAGATTATTACATAAAACAGCACACTTGGAAATTATGTTTTGTACAGTACAGAACCTTATAGTAGCCAATTAGATTTTTATATTTTGTTGCTGAAGGATGATTTGTCATTGTATGGCAAGTTACCAGTTTTTCTAAAAGAAATCCTGAAAAGACACAAGCTGTCCAGACAGTCAGTATCATTTTGTGTCACATACATCATGTTGTACAAAATTATTTTAAAGTATTAGCAACGTAAAAGTGGGAAACTCACATTTTGAAATATAAAAAAAACAGTGTAGGGTCACACACAGCTAGAATTTTGTAAGTCATCAGAACTTGAGCATTGCATGGCCAGTTTAATAGTTTGATATTGGAACTGCAGATTACAATACTTTCAGCACAGTAAACTCAATAAAGACAAGATAAACAAAACCCTACTGATTACTTCCTTGTCAGGGACAGCTGTATAGAGTTCTATGCTTTTGTTGAAAAAAAAAGGGATATATATACTGTGTACATATATATATATATTTATATCTATATCTCTCTCTCTCTCTCTATCTCTATATATAGAGAG
>NW_017307786.1:124806-158418 GCF_000935625.1 Nanorana parkeri
TATATATATATATATAATGTTAAAGATACAAAATAATTTTGTAATTTTGTGTTAATAAAACTGACTATAGCGGGCTTACATTTTCTAAAACTTGGAAGAACCACAGTAAGTTGCAGGGGAAACATGTATTCAGCCCATTTGACTGGGTGGAAAGGTAAGGATATGTAGAAGAGATGGTCTTCACTGATTGGTTATGCTGAGCCAGGTAAAAGGAACCCAAAATGTCCTCTATGTGAAGCATGAAAAAGCCTTTCTAAAACATTTCCAAAATATATCCCAAAAACAAGAGATGTATTCCTGCTTGTAAGATTATGGCTGAAGCCATTCATATCATTTAGTTCTGCCCCTTAGCCAACTGTACATCCAGAACTGCTGGTTTACCAGTTTATTTTCGAGCTATTAATTGTAAACTGTTAAAAAAATTAAGAGGGTTATTCACAAAGCTGCTGAAGGCAGCCGAGTGAATAACCGACCCGAAGTGAAGTAAGCCGAACGCTGTTCGGCTATTCACTTTAGGCTTGTACGGCTGATTTCAGCCATACACCGGCTTGCTTCGCCTGGCTTCTGTTGGTCCGAACATGCTCAGCATGTTCGGCCGAGCAGAAGTGCAGAAGGAGTTTGATTCAGCCGAACCAACATCTGGATTGGCTGAGCTGAACCTCTGGCAGGCTTCTCGTTGCCGTTTGACCTAGGATTTCTATAGAATGAAGATCTTCCCACTCAACTCTCAAAAAGAAGAGAGTGGCTGCAGGAGGTGAGAACTGCATGTAATCTATGTGAGCTTTGTTACAAATGCCAGCTAGTAGGACTGTGCAATGATGCTTGCTTAAAACTGTTGCATTCTCAAAAGTGCAGTTACACTGTAAATTTAAAGTGTATTTCCACTTTTGCAGTCAAACTTGAGAAAACCCATCTATATGTTCATTATGCGTTCCTACTTACACAGCATACTGAAAAATAACTTTTAAAATGTTTTACCTTTTAAATGTTTTGTTAAATCAGGCAAGATGGCAAGATGGCTGATTCCAGGTTTTTCTAAGCCCTTTCACAGTGGTCTTTCCTTATAGACAGACTTAGGACTGAAATGTGAGGATTTAGTTTATCTTATAAGCTTCATTAACATACTATGGACAAGCCACCTCAGATTTCTTACCCCTCACAGCCCCTTCTAACATTTCAAAGAAATAGAAGCAAGAAGAAATTTTAACCCTTAAAACCCTAACCCAAGTAAAAGCTATTTAAACTGCAATTTTTTTCATGGCTTATGCTTTGTGAATGGGAACATGTAACACATACAACATAGGTTTTATCCCAATTTGGCTGGGAAAGTGGAAGTGCACTTTAAGGAGGCATCAAGACATCAACACATAATCTGCAGTTGTGTATTGTTTTGATGCTGCTAGAGTCTTCTGAGAATTAGAACTAATTGTGTGAGATACTCATATATTCCTCTTTAAAATGTTCAGTAAAAGAGATAACGGTTCCAAATCATCAAGGCCTCATTTTTAGAGATAATGTGTACTGACAAAGAACACCTGCATCAGACTGGAATAGGCACTGGCCTTCTGTGGCTCTAAGATACACTATTTAACATGATAAACAAGAATAATATAATCTTCTGATGGCACTGTTAAATAGGGTATGAATAATGCAAGGAAAGAAAGAAAGAGGGTCACATATTAAAGTGACCATGCCAACATAGGGTCAATTGCATGAAAAACAGGCCTGCAAAAAGAAAACTGCATATAATGCCCATTCCAGCTGCCCATTTCTGAAATAGCCACTGCTTCATTGCTCACCACCCTCTGCAAGTATTCACACAGCTGAATGTGAATAACCTTCCACCTGCTGCTCCCCGTGGTTTCTCCATTGGCTTGAATATCACTATAGGGCTTATGAACCAGTGGGAAGAACCACAGTGAGTGGCAAGGGAAACAGGAATTTAATGTGACTGGGTGGAAAGGTAAGGATATGCAGTCTTTTTTTGCAGATATGTTTTACAATTATGTGAAAGTGACATTGTGCTGACAAGATGACTTTAAGGTATATCCCTGTTTCGTTCTTTCTGTGCTAAGTAGGAATCACATGTGTCTCCAGAGTCGAGCCGAAAACATATTGTTCTATCTATTATAGGGAAATATTCCATAAAATAATAAAAATGTTATTGGGTGCTATAGTTATATATTGCATTTTCATTTGTATTTAAATCTGTTCATAGTTCTAGGGTTTAATCCAGCGGTTCTCAACCTGTGGGTCGGGACCCCCTCGGGGGTCGAATGACGATTTGCCAGGGGTCGCCTAGTGGCCGGGACCTTTCTCTGCTCTGTTTTTTTTTTTTTTTAAATTGGGGGCCGCCGTAAGTCAGAAAAAAAACCCCCACCATAGGATTGCATAGCTAGATTCCTATTGGCTATTTCACTTTGCAAAACCCAATAGCAAACTAGCTATTGCACCCGCCCTCTGATGCGGCCAATCAGTAGAGGGGGACCTGAAGTTCTCCATCAGGTCCCCTTCTAGTGATTGACAGCAGCAGAGGGCGCGTGCAATATGTATGTATTCAAGCAAAAAAATATGTAAAACACACCTCTAGCTACGCATTCCATTTTCCGGGTCCGCAGCTGCAGAGATCGGGAAATGTCTCAGTGCCTGTGATTGGCTCTGCGCTCTGTCAGCTTCCTGGTGGGCTCGGCACGTGGAGCTGCAAACACGCCCGAGCCCATCCCTATCAGTGACAGTACTGCGGAGTATGTACCTCATACGTTATATAGCCACACACTTTAAATCCAATACTTCTAGTTCCAGCTGCAGAGCCCGGTCCTGTCTTTGCCTATAGCAGTGGTTCTCAACCTGTGGGTTGCTGTGCAAGGTGAGAGTCCTCCTCAGCTCTCTCCTAGCGCAGCAGTGTCAGTTCTCCTGCCACGCCTTCAGCAGCCGCGCCATCCCTAAATTTTACCGTTGTGGGTCACCACAACTTGGCAAATGTTACCAAGGGGTCCCGGCCCTAGAAAGGTTGAGAACCACTGGTTTAATCAAAGGAAGAGGCTGGTTGACCAATTTCTCAGAAAACAAACACTATACACATGTCTTAAACCCAAATATTGGACTTAAAAGACTTATTTAATACCTACCACTTGCATATTTTTATTTTTTTATTCATGTAAATTTTTTGTTGAATTAGGCAGTTTCCATTAAATTACATAACTGTGATTAGTTTGCCATTTAAATTCAAGCTGCTTCCTAAACCACTCCATAATTAACTACATCTTTTTAAATGCTCCCAAAAGAAAACTGGGTACGAAAATTACTTTTCCAAACAAATTCTGCGACATTGATGCTTTTAGTACAGATGCACAAGATAAACATGTGTGATGTGTATAAAATGCAATAAAATAATTCACATGTTCACCCGTTGTTATTTTTATTCAACATTACAAGACTTATATATAGTGAGCAACATATGAAAGCTGAACTTAGATAACTATATTATAATTAACATATTTGAGAGATGTAATGAACCCCATGCAAATTAACTCAAGCGGAAGTGAAGATTTAAAACAAAAAAATGCTGACATAAGAGACTTTTTAGGTTTCTACTGCCAAAAAAGCTTATAACTTCTTGTCTGCAATTTTTTTCTGTGCACTGAGCTGCGCATGCTCAGAAAGGTACTGTGCTGAAGTGAGGTAACTCCCGTGTGCATGCTTAGGAATTTCATCATGCCAGCCCGGCTAATCAACAGGTTAAAGACACGGAACTTGAAAGAAGACCGGGTGAAGATAGAAACGCTTGTGCTGAGTGGATTGCTTACAAGGTAAGTCGGCTTTAGATTACCTATTCTGTCCTTAAACACCATCCCATAACCCTGAACTAAGCAGATGTTTAAAAATAAGCATTAATGCTGTTCATATACCTTGTGCCCAAGGAATCAGGCATTCCTCAAAAATCACTGTAGTCTCCAAAAGTCCTTCCTGTCTTCTTTTTCTGAATCTGCCACTGGGATGAGTGCTCCCTAGTAGAAGTAGACTGAGCGCCTTCCTATCTGCACATGCACAGTGTGCTCTATCTGAGGTCGCTGTGGATAAGCTCAGAGTCTCTTTAAAAAACAATGTCCTAAAAAGGGGGCAGCTCTGTCAAAACCTCAATGAAAGGTACTTTTACACCACTGGACCCTCACTGACTCTCCAGGAGGTAGTATAGAAATACATGTGTAGGAGTTGGGGTTATATGAAAAGGTAAGCTACTATCTCTCTTTGTAGAACTAACCTCACTACAAAGTGTGAATTTGAGTGAACAGCACTCCCTCATGTCTGTCAAATGGGGCTTCTAATGAGAGTCATCTGAATATAATTAGAGTAGTAAATGTACCATACGTTCGCTTAGATTCCCAAGGTTCCAGTTATTTCTATTACATTTGTGAAAATTGGTTCGTAGAATAGTAATTATTGCAGTTTAACAGAACAATCTCTAGTCTCTAAGAATAAAGAAACTGGACCCCACTATCTGCACATGTTTATACCTGCATGAATACATTTATTGAGATCACTTAGGGGTCAAATTATGAATAATTTACAGTGCCTTTCCTCCTGTGAAACTCAATGTACACTTGTTCTGGAGGAATTGAATGGAGACAAAAATAAACATTTTTATTATATTTTCTGTCAAATTAAGTATCAGTACTTCATTATTGTCACAAGATAGAGCTGAGGAGCATAGGAAAAAAATACTAGGGGTCATAATGCGATATTGTCTGAATATTACATTAGACTTTGAACGAAAAATATACTAATAATATTCAATTTTTTCTTCTACAGTATTCACACAGAACAAATCTAAATGTAATTTTACAAATGGGTCTACAAATTGTTTATTAGGTGTCCTTATGCCAAAATCTGTTTAAAGGTTTGCCTTACTGTAAGTTAGTAGTCTGCAGCAGACTGCAAGTCACATGCAGCCAACACAGTTATTCTGAAGCGTATATGTTCTTAAAGTGATATTAAAGTCAAAAGGTTTTTAATCTATTTCAAATGCTGATGAAATCACTTAGATTGGATGCTGCTCCTTGATAAAAGTTTACATTTCTTGCAGAATCTGCTGTTCCCCTAATCAATGGCCCAGATAACCTGCTTTAGGGTGGCTCCTTTTCCTTGTAGGGTCCTATGGAGTCACCATTGTTCGTTCTAGTAAGCTGTGTGTGTCTTTACAAACACACAGTCACAGCAAGGCAAGACACCCCCTTCCCCCTGCTGCTTCCACCTCCCTTCTCCTAACTAGTAAATAGACATCTGCTGGAGATTGCTCTATCCCTTGTGATCTTGTACTGGACAGGAAGTTCAGGGAAGCTGAGCTGAGAGAGTTAGAGCCAGCTGCTTGGAAACATGATGGCTCCAAGTGCTTTGGTAAAACTATAAAGAAATACTTTGGTGGGCAATGTGTATTTGTTTGATCCGGATTATTCATTGAGAAAAAGTTTGAGAGTTCAATACTACTTTAATCCACATTACTGTATAGTCTTACTTTCTTATTTGTAATTTCAATAGTATGCCAAATATACCTTTTTCCAGGTAGACAAATAGTCAGTCACATTCAGGGTCCCTTACTGTCTATCAAAATTCTACTTTTAGTAAAAACACTGATGTAAGATATAGAATTGCTAGATAAGCGATTTTTGTATCATTACGTTAATAATAAGGACATCAGTTTTTCAGCCTGTAGGCAGCTATGATTATCTAAATATTCAAAAAATGCACGTTTCTCCTTGCAACAAGGACTAGTTGTCAAGAGATTTCTGGATGTGTTCTGTACAAAGTTTGAATACAGAATATTTCAGGAAATATAATTTTCTACAAATGATTGGCGCACTATTTTTCTACAGATTAATGGTGCACTAATTTTGTACAGATTGGCGCATTGTTTTTTTATTTATTTTTTATATTTAAGTCTTACCTTAGTTCAAGTAAAATTTCAGCCATTTCTAGCCTTCTTCTTATGTTTACAGCATTTTTGGTGATATACATCTTTGGCAATCCTGGGATGCAGATTTTCTCTAATTACAATATAGGTCGAGGGATAATAACAGGCGGACCTTCTTGTTCATCAGTCAATTTGAGCAAATTTTGTAATGTCTATATAGGATCAGGTGTGAATTTGCAGGACAGTTCATAAAAGTTGGCATGCAAAATAAAATATGTTTCACATTAAAGCCCAAATCAACTACGTATACACTACCCGGTCCTGACCTGGAGTTGAATGGTCTTTTCCCAAAAAGCAGAAGTGGTTAACCTTTGTTAAATATGTCTTATTTTCTTCTGTGATCATTGTATCATTCCCTGTTCAGACAAAGAGCAGCTCTGTTTCTGTTTGCACTTGACCAATTGGACTTTATCACTGTGGCTGCATTGTTATTACAGATGTTGTACTTTTGCTGCTTGTGATTAAAATAAAGAATTGAAAAAAAAAGGCCAAATTAAAGCTTTTTAGGTATAGTATTAAATGCAGTGAATATGCAGAGGAAAGTTAAATATTAACTAGGGATGTCCCGATACCACTTTTTCAAGACCAAGTACAAGTACTTCCCCTCATGTACTCGCTAATACCAATTACCGATACTTTTTTTTAAAGGGACAGGGGACTTTAAATTATTCATATTACAACTACATGTTATGTACTATGGATCATGATTTAACCTATTCATGTTAGCAGTTGAGAATTGTAAATCTATTGCTGTAATGTAGTGGAGGTGTGTGCTATATATATGTACTACATATACATTACACACGTCCAGTACACTATAGCAATAGATTTACAGCCAGCCCTGTCCCAGCTTCCCTCACTCACAGTTTCACTCTGATCCCTGTTGCCTCACGCGGTGCCTCTCGTAGTCGGCGCTGGGCAGGATTGCTGCATCACGTCTCGATGCTCAGCTTGTGGGAGGCACTCACAATTCTGCCCTGCTAACATGAATAGATTAAATCATGATCCATAGTACATATACAGCACACACGTCCAGTACCCTGCAGTAATAGAGTTACAATTATTCCCTGCTAACATGAAAAGGTTAAATCATGATCCATAGTACATAATAGTACATAACATGTAGTTGTAGATCATTTAACCTATTCATGTTAGCAGGAGAGAATTGTAAAATTATTGCTGCAGTGAATTGGGAATATGTACTGCCCGGGTACAGTACATATAGAATACACTGCAGCAATAGATTTACAGTTATCCTCTGCTAACATGAATGGGTTAATTGATCCATAGTACAACTACATGTTATGTACTATTATGCACTTTGGATCATTTAACCCCTTCATATTAGCAGTGCAGAATTCTAAATCTATTGCTGCAGTGCATTCTATATGTAGTACATATAGAGTACACTGCAGCAATAGATTCTTCTTGTTCACACAAAACACTAAGCCCAGGCCCCATCTTACTTATTGTTGCCTCGATCGCGGTGCCTCATGATGTGCCGAACGATTTTCCTCACATGTGAGGACGTCATCAGTGCTGAGCGGCTCAGCGGAGGAGAGTCACGTCACTGCTGTGGGCAGCGCTTCAGGTGGGGTCCTCTGGGCAGTCGCTGGCCACCTACATTAGGACCCCACCTGGAGCGCCGCCCACAGCAGTGACGCAACACTCCTCCACTCAGCCACTCAGCGCTGACGACGTCCTCACATGTGAGGAAAAGTATTCGGCACCTCGGAAGGTACAGAGAACAAAAAAAAACCAGCGCAAGCATCGGCGCTATGCATATGGGCATTTTGACAAGTACAAGTACTTGTTTAATAGAACCCCAGTGGCAGTCTAAACTTCATCCTCACACTCCTCAGCATTCAGTTCCAAAAAGAACTCTGGTCTCTCTACAGCGGTCCAACACACCTTTTGCTAAGTCACAGCTAATTATGTGCAATCAGCAAAGCTCATGGTCTCTGCTAATTGCACAGCTATAGCTCTGACTCAGCAGAGGGTATGTCAAATTACTGCAGGGAGACCACTGCTTCCCCACAAGGTAGAGCCCTGGTACTGGGGCTTTTTGTCAGCAAACATTGGGTTTGTGCTGATTACATCAGTTTGATATTAGATTTAGAAAATTCTGAGATCCATCAAAGTTCAATTACATGTACATCTGACATGCAGTTGAATTTGATCTGACCTGTATTTGACCTTCTTCAAGCAGGTTTTGCATTTCCACAGGCTTGTATGGGGATGCAAAACCTATTTTAAAGGAGAACTATGATGTGAGTAATTTCCATTCATTTTCATAGTTATAGCCGACCTGTGACAAAGAATCTGTCACAGGTCGGCTCTGTTGATCTGGACGTGAGCAGAAACATGCAGCTGATTGCCTCACTTTGTAATATCTTTGCAGATCCGGCCGTTCGGCGTCACGGACTCGAGGGGTAGCTCCACCCCCGGTCTGCCGACGTCACACGAGAATGCCCCCCCCGCCGCATCATAAGCCGCGGCCTCACACTAGTCTGGCGTTCCAACAACCCGAGGTGAACGCCAGACGTATGCTGCACACCTCCGCTACACAACCAAGGAAGGAGCTGCCCTAACAAGGTCCCGGACGCCCTGCCTGCACAGGACTTCTCAGAGCACCTCCAATACTCATCCTGTCTAACCTGCCAACAGCAAGTATCCACCCCTCTGGGCATGCTGCCCATTTGGGGAGTCATTTCATTATACTAAGCAACCTGGATTGTGTAGCATTGACTGCTTAGATAAGAGACTGCCTCCTCATACTTTTCTTAGTAGAAGTTAACCCTATGAACTGTTAATGAAGTGATATATTTGAAGTAACACATAATCACCTTAACCTGCTGTGCATATGTGCCAAGTTCAATTCAATACCTCTGCATACTGTTCATATGTGATGTAACATATAGAAACCTCACACTGCCTTGCATAAAGTACCACATTCAGATCAATACCAACGCTAAGTGTTATATGTGACATAACATACTGCAGCTAACTACTTGTGTAACGAAGTTGTATTCTCTTTGGACACCTTCTCCTCTAATCACCAGCATGTGAGCTATCATAACTCAGTGTAGTGAGAGTCATACTGGAAGACGGTACTATGATGCACTGAGATTGCTTGGCAACAGCAATTATTTGCCATCACGTCCTCTTGGGCATGAGCACGCGAGATTGACCGTGACTCCGCAGCTGAGTTCCGCCTTCCTCCTTGTTAGGATATTACACACTTCCCGCAGTGAGCGGTCATTGCCAGTCACCGCTCCCCACAGGGATTCACCCCTCTCCAATCCGACAGTGCTGAGTGGAGGAACAAACGGGGAAATGGGTGGGCAAAGCTGGTAATGTCTCTAGATAGGTAGAGCCCGATGTCATTTATGCAGCTGGGTGGATCTCAACAGTATTGCTGTGATGCTCCTAGTATATTGCAAACAATAGTCTGCTATATACTGAGCTTTGGGTCACGGGAGGAGGTTAGTATATTTTTTTCTTGTGACCCAAAAGAGAACTATGGGGAAAAACACTTACCCCATTGTTTTCTTTTAGGTGCAACTGAAGTCAAAACCCTTTTTTCATTTTGGACAGATTGGAAAGGGATTGTATTGCTGTCTGTGCCTCCATTAGGCCATTCTCTCTATTTATCCTGGTGACCATTATCACTGAAAACGGAAGTAAAAGAAAATATCACATTTTGGTTTGTCATCAAAACAACATTAGATGGGAAATCTTCCAAAGGGAACAGTAATTCTGGTGACCAATAAGGATTTTCCTCTTTTTAAAAAGATTTCCTCTCATTTCCTGTTATGGCTATTGGGCAGCAAGTTAAGGGAAATCTCCCCAATGGAACAAAGATGACAAAAAAGCAGACAGGAGTTAAGGTGAAGAAAATCCTGTACACAGGTCTTAAGACTTTTATATATTAAGTAAAATGTAGCTTTTCTCTGCACATTTATTCTCATTATATATTAACCTCCCTGGCGGTAATCCCAAGTCTGGCTAGGGGGGGAATTTTCAATGCTAGGAGCGGTAACCCCCGAGCCAGACTCGGGGCTGCAGAGAAAAGTGACACTCACCACCTTAAGGCTTAATTAGACTTTATATCAAAAAGCAAAGCATTTGTTTTTGATTACATCATATCTTTGTACTGTTTATTGTGTAGAAAAAGTGCCATTCATCTGTACAGATGATTTACCTTATTTAAGTCTGACTTATTTTACCCAAGATGACCAGGTATGACAGAACAGATTTGTAGTTTAAGACCTGAATTTTCAAACCATTTGAAAGCATTTTTCTTTAGATGTATCAAGTCTAAATAAAACATTTCTCCTCATCTGGCTCAGCAGAAAACTCAAAGGTGGCTATAAAAAGCATTCTCACAAGTTTAATTGATGGTTTGAAGAAAGAATACCATGGAACTCACTGCTTTGCATATTGTCAGCAGCTTTTCACATCAGAGCCCCAGAGCAGTTTAACATTAAATTCACAATCTCTTGGCCTAAATAAATCAGTTCCAATATTGACCAGCAAACATTTGTGAAACAGTCAAAATAGATCAGGGCTATTTCCCTCTGCACTCTCTTGGATGTGAAGCAGATAGCATCACATGGGTTCTACCTTGGAGAAAGAGCATGAAAAGTGATGCAGATATATTCAAAGAAACCTAAGCCAACATTTGAGATCTTTCAGCATGCTAGATTTAACATGACACAACAGTACATTAAGGCCATAGAAGCATTTATTATGGCAGTACGGTCAAGATCATCAGATACAGTACAACTAAAGGAAAGGTAAGCTTACAAAAAAAACAAACACAGCCACCACAACAATTACATTTTTATGTTTAGGATACACTTTCAATTAAATGTGCAAAAAAGGAATTACTCCTGCCAACCCAATCCCCACTGCAGCCACCTAACAAAACCTAGTAGTCTTGTGTATTGAGGATCATTTGACACTCCCCCTGCCATCCTAATGGCCTAATTGCCATTTATCAGTCTTGATTGCTGTTGCATGGGAATTGGGAGCATGTCTAGTAGTGTGCAATAACAAACCATGAGAATATGATCAGTACTAGTCAGAAACCTATATAGAGGCTGCAAAAGGGATGGGTATAGCAAAAGTAATGTGCCTGCCAGATATAAAGGGTATATTTTTCAATTTTTAATTTTACCACAGGTTACTTTGAGGCAACATAATCCCACCAGTTCAAGCATTTGCAGTACATATTTTAACACATGCAAACATAATTACAGTATTTTTTTTTTTTCCAACTGGCTTGTTTACACATTTTATTAGATAAAACGGGGGAAACTATAAAAACTCATAAAAATCATAAAAATTCATAAAAACTAGAGCAGTTTCCATGGCAACCGATCAGCTTCTCTCTTTCATTTTCAAAGCTTAATGAAACAAACCAAAGATAGAAGCTTATTGGTTGCCATAAGAAAACTCTCTTCTCTAGTTTTCCTGGATTTTTCCCTGATGTGCCATAGTTTGATTATGGTAGTGTAAGTGAAAGTGAATCAAACCACACAGAAACACACACAGATGCATGTTTACATGAATTATTATGTCCTCCTGAATGCAAGAGTTATATAAAATATTCTGATTATGCGAGCCGTTTCCATATGCAGATCCATTCACTCTGAATCTTTCTGAGCATTCACTCTGTGTGAATAGATAAAAAATGAATGTTCTTAGAGATACAGTGTATATTATTTTCAGGTTGAATATATGTAATGTAATACTGCATTCAGCCCATAAGATGGAGCTGATGAGCATAGAAAATATGTATTTTCCTCAGCTCCTCAGCTCCGTTTAGTGGCCATAATGCAGTCTTACATTACTTACATTACTTACATTTGACCTTACATTTGACCTGAAAAGAATATATATATACATATACAAATATATATACATTTTTGCATCTATTGGCAAAAATGTTGTAGGGCAAATGGCTCTGTGAATTGATTATAAATAGACCCCTAGAGATTACTCTATTTATGGAACTTGCTAAAACAGCAATATATATTAGCCATTGTGCTGCTGCTAATTAAAGTTTAATCCATCAGATATCTCTTAAGGTGCCCATACACTGCTCGATTCTCGTACGAGAATCGCGGGAAATCCCGCGATCGTACGAGAATCGAGCAGTGTGAACGAAGACGTGCGACCGTTTCTACTGTACGGTCGCACGTCTTTTCTCTAAGGAGCACGCTAGAAACGATTTTCGGCTGGTTTGAACGGTGCTAGGGAGACAAATGCCGAATGGGCCGGTGTGCGCATGCGCACACTGTCCGTTCAGCATGGCGGTCATTGGAAGCCCGTCCCTCAGGGGGGCGGGCTTGCGATGATCGAGAGTACGATCTGACTGTCCAAGATGGGCAGATTATACGTTTTTTTAATTACTTTACAACCATCGCAAGACTAAGGTCTTGCGATGGTTGTAAAGTGTATGGCCACCTTTAGGGAGTACACCTCCTTGCAGCACTCGTATTTGCTAAGTGAGCGTGGCATCATTAGTGAGTCATTGCTGAACCTGGTACTTCCAAATCAGACGTTGACTCCAAAGCTGCAAGCTTTCATTGAATCTAGGTGTCAATTGTGAGAAAAAGGTGCAAAATGTGATAGATCTGCAACCCTTAAATTATGTTATAAACCAGAGTGTTTGAAATACTAATACCTGTAAACTGCTGTATAAGGCACAGCTGTAGCAATAATGCACATGATTTAATCAAGATGAAAGCAAAATGTCACCATATGATATACAGTCACTTAATGCTGTTTTATGTTATGTGTCTGATTAATAAAAGTGTCTAAAATAATTCACTGAATGATGAATCAGCTCCACAGGTTCTATGGAGTGATGTCTTCAGAGACAATATCTTCAGTTTAATGTTTATTTATGGCAGAAGGCTTAGTACATTTATCTGTATTCTGTTGCTCAATTAACATTGATAATTGTGTATGCTAGCAGTGATTTATTTCAACTGCAATATCATAAGACCTAAGTAAAGTGTGTTGTATCAGCCATATTTATCTGTTGTTGTCATGTACATATACTGAGCAGGATATATTCTAAACCCGGGAGAATAGTAAGAACTATAACACAGTAGATCTAAACACTAACTGAGTGACATTTAGAAGGTTACTCACTATTAGTGATGAGCCGAACACCCCCGTGTTCGTATTCGAACATTTGAACGGTCGAAAAGTTTGAAAACGAACTCGAACTCAATGCAAGTCAATCGGGGTCAAACGTTCGAAAATTAATTTCCCCTTTAAGAGGGCTTATATGCAAGTTATTGGCCATACATTGGTGTATGGGGGTCTGGGTACTGCCCTGGGGGACAGGAATAAATGCCAAAAAAACAAAACAAAAATACTGTTTTTAAAGGAGCAGTGATTTTAACATCACTTAAAGGGTAAAAAAATGAAAAATTCCTTCAAATATCATGTCTGAGGGGTCCCCTTAACCTGCCTGTGAAGTGGCGGATCTGTAGGATGTATAGAACCTGCTGCAGCAAAACTGACATTTCTAAAAAAAAAAAAGACTTTTTTTTCTCTTAAAGTGTGCAGTACCCCCTCCCAAACAATAACAGACCCTTTAGGTCTGGTAGAAATGTTAGGAGGGACCTTTTTTTTTTTTTAAAGTGTGTGGGTTTCCCCTAAAAGTCATACCAGGCCCTTAAGGTATGGTAGGAATATTTAGGAGGGACCCCATGTAACAAAAACAAAAAAAAGTGTGTGGGGTTCCCCCTGAAAGTCATACCAGGCCCTTAAGGTCTGGTAGGAATTTGAAGGAGGAACCCCACCCCCACAAATGGGGGGGGGGGAAACATGGGATCCCCCCTAAAATTCCATACCAGACCCTTGATCCGAGCATAGGCCTGACAGGGCCGGAAAGGGGGGGGACGAGCGAGCGCCCCCCCTCCCTCCCACACCAGGCCACATGCCCTCCGCACTGGGAGGGTGACCCCGTGCCAGTTGTTCACTTCTTCTGCCTTCTCCAAAGTCCTCATCCTTTAGTGAATAGCCCTTTTAGTGATTCTGTTGATTGCATTGATGTACATTAATGTTATTTGAAAGTTGCTGAAAGTTCCTCTTCATTAGTCACAGTTACGATTTTTCTTTAATTAGCTTCTCAATATGCAGATAACCCCTAGAAGTTATAAGGTCAGAGCTGTGCCCTGCCTTCACAGTGCAAGCCTCTTTAATGTTTGGATAGTCTCAGCATTGGATTGAAAGGGCAGGGCAGAGCTCTGGCTCAGAAAAATATATGACCATAAGGGCCTGTTTACACGACGTCCGTTTTCTGTGCTGACCTGATCCGTACGCTCCTGCACTAAAAATGCATCCCAATGTATCCCTATGTGTTTTATGGGCTACAGTTCTCATGTGCGCAGTCCGTTCAGGTTACGACAGAAAAAATACTGCATGTCACATTTTGTCCAGTCAAATGCCCATGGACATATTCCCTGAATTAGTTTGTTCATCATAGTCTGTCTGCCTTTGTCACTGCATTTGTCTGTGCCATTACCAGTCTCATTATAGATCCCCCACAGCATGTTGTTTGGTTAGTCTGTCTGTGTGTGCCTATTTCAGTGTCATTTTGTCCATTACTATTAATCAGCGTTGATTTGTATCTGAGGCAGTCTGTCTGTCTGTCTATTAATGCCAAAATAATCATCATTGCTGGCTGTCCTGCCAGTGTCAATTAGTATATCATTTTATGTCTGTCCTTGTTTGTTCTAAATACAAACTTATGTGTTGTTCATTTATAACTAATTATTCTGGTAAATGAAATTTTGAATTTGAGGCAACAAAGACAGCTCTTATGTTACACACTTAACAAATTAGGCCTGTGAGTAATTCCCAGATGGGGAGAAAAACGTACACAAAAGAATATGTTCTGACATGTTATGCTCAATGAACAATAAAGCTTCTTGAGTCAAAAAGAAAAAAGGAATTCAGCAGTGATGTGGTCTATACATATTGCTACTTTACCAAATGAGACTGAATGTGCATGTTGATTTTCATTTCTTTTTAAATTTTATATCTACACAAATGTGTTAATTAACCTCCCTGGCGGTAATCCCGAGCGTGACTCGGGGTTAATTTTCTCTGCCAGGAGCAGAGCTGTCAGCGGAGTTTCCTTACCTTCTCCTGGCGATCCAGCGATGTCATCCGCTATGATCGCCGGCGAGAATGATCTATGTCCTCCGCCATGATCGCCAGCAGGCATCTGACTTCCTGGTTCCGTTCCCTGCGAGCAGCAGCGGCGCATGGGAGCGGAACTGGGCGGCAAATTCAAAAGTGAAACACACATAAAAGAGCTGATACAGTCTAATCTGAGAGGACTACACTGTATCACCTCAGATCTGACACTTGATAACTGTACAGTGCCCCTTGCCTGCCATTTTACTGTCATTTGTGCTCATAAATTTTTTATAACATGGCATCAAAAAAGCGCCACTTTAGTACAAAAGCGTTTTTGGACCAGTTGAGTGACAGCGACACGGAGGTGCTCGCAGAAGTGAGCGATAGTGAGTCATGGGGAGATTTGTCATCTGACACGTCTGACACTGATCTGGCAAGAGACAACGGCGATGATCCTGCAACTGACCTCAGCGATGTGCGCACTTGGTGCCCTATTGACTGCGATACGGACCAGGTAGCGCCCCCAAGATTTTTCACTGGATCACCTGGGATGAAGGTAGATGTTGATCTTGACAACCCTCTGGCATATCTGCAATTATTCCTCACTGAGGAGGTAATTGAAAAAATTGTCACGGAGACAAATCGCTACCAAGAGGAGCAATCCGCTACGCTGCATGCCAGATTTTCCAGAAGCAGAAAGTGGGAACCGGTGACCAAAGAGGACATCTGGCAGTTTCTGGGACTCATCATTCTTCAGGGGGTAGTGGGGAAACCGCTCCAGAAATGGTACTGGACCACCAATAAGTTACTGGCCACTCCGTTTTTTGGCACCGTACAGCCTACAATAAGATAACACCAAATTTCCATGCAAAAAATTGTACCGCTTTTGGCACAAAATTTCTGACATAATCATACCACCAGGGAGGTTAAAGACATTGTATGGTAAAAAGTTGCAGTAACTGTCTCCATTTAGACCCCAAAGTGGACCGTGTAATTTACATTTGTTCTTCAGCTCCTGGACACATTAGACCTGAGGTCTGTGTGAAATCTGGGCCTGGCTTTTAAAGTAGTTATTAGGGAATTACAAATGTCCCAGACCCACTCTCTTGGCAATAAATGTCCTAAGTGCATTCTTCTCAGTGTCATTGGATAGTATGTCATTGAATAGTATTAATGATGTTCAAGATATACGGCTGAAATCAGCCGTACAAGCCTGAAGTGAATAGCCGAACAGTGTTCGGCTCACTTCACTTGGGGTCGGTTGTTCACTCGGCTGCCCTCGGCAGCTTAGTGAATAGACCCGTAAGTGACAACAAAATTGGATGCAGTAAATCTTAAATCTTCTGTGACAACTCTAAATCGAGGCAATGTGTACTAATGAATTATAAAGTGATCTATATAATAACAGTGAATGTTAATTGAAAGCTGCTGTACTATAAACCAATGGGTCTAAAGATATTTCAACTAAATATACAGCGCTAATAACTCAATTAGTGAATGTTGAAAAAACTAAATACAAGTGTATATATACAAACTGTTTTTAACATGCAACTGTGTCACTATGGTGCAATCGATGCTGGTGTCTTATTAGTCCAATACCAAGTGACAGTGAAACACAATGTTATTAAATTATATTTAGTGTCAATATCCTCTACAAATAAAAGACCGTGACTGAAAACAATTTGTAAATTCATTGTGCTATCATGTTTCAAAACAATAAAATAATTTACTTTGTATCCTTCACATTCATTCTAATGTGTGATATATCACTGTGCAATAAACATAAATGTGAACAAGAAAGTCTCTGTGATAATTTGGCTCTGCTTCAATAAAGGTGGTCGAGCCTCCCAGTGTTCGGTGATTTAAATAGTGCTTTTCTGGGGTTTGTATTGTTACAGACAGCCCCACACGTTTTATCTGATGGAACACGCTAATGTGGCATCTTTACTGACACACACTGTACCATCAATCTTCGAAGTGCAGAGTGTTCATCCAATCATGCAAATAAAAAAGTACTTCATCGTGTAATATTTTCCAGGAGTAGTTTATTAGAGAAATAAAATTCAGTAACAATAAAACACGTCTGGCCGGTACGAAAGCTATCAGATTTGGTATGGTAGACCTGCCCCAACGCGTTTCGTTATCCACGACATCCTCAGGATGACGAAACGAAATGACAAAAATGTTTCTCCATTCTTTATGATATCAAGGTCCAGAAATTGTATCTTTATTTTTCTCCATCGATGAATAGCTGTAAGGAGTGCGTATCCCCCTCCCATACAACTATAATATCATCGATTAATCTTTTCCACAATTTAATATTTTTTATTTCTTTCTTAAACATGCATTCCTCCTCCCATCTTGACATGTACAGGTTTGCCAAACTTGGTGCGGGTCCATCTAGAGAGGATTAATATCTACAAATTAGAAACAACAGTTTTTGGTTTATGCGGGTGGTTGTCTGAACCAACTCCAGCATATGGGGCAAGTGAGACATCTAATGACCTTTTGTTGTAATGATTTTGATGCACACAATATAAGCAAGGATTTGGTATGGTGAAATAGACCTGCATGATTTTCTATTTTCCTCCCTAGAACAAAACGAGCAGTTACTCCTTGCAGTGCATGGGTATCCCCACTGTAAGGGTTAAAAAATGTTGCCCAGAGTTATTCTTTAAGTACAGTAAGCTAAAGCAAACCTCCTTCCATGAGCTTAAAGCAGTCACGAAAAAACAAGATTAATTCTTACTTCCTACTTTGGGCTAGTGCACTGTGAAGATTTCTCTTTGCCTTTTTTAATTAGTTTTTTTTAAGTAGTTCCTAGTACTGTATTCTCATTTTTTGCTGTTACATAGAACTGGCAGTATACTGAAGCTTAAGTGATTCTTCAGTGCAGCAAAAGTTTGCCCAGTACTGAAAACTCTTCATTATAAATGAATTCAAATTTAAAGTCACATCTCCCTCTGAGAGTTGTATGAAAAATAGCCAATAATAAAGTATTTTGTTCTGTCTATTTGTAGAATTGTTATAGAAGCTCTAAAACACCAAGGTACTAAAGGGAATTTATCCTTCAGAGAGAACAGAAAGTGGGCATTATTTTTATAGCTCTGTAGAATCCCAACAGACTCTATTGAAGTTGTCTGAGATTTATAATAATCTTTAACTGTGTATTTTGCTTTCCTTATATATTTCTTCATCGCTGACACTCACTTGTGTATCATTACACTACACAATGTGCTTCTTTACCATTTCTCATCATTTCTCTGATACATGTGGAGCCTTGGGAAATAATTGTCTTTTAGAATTGAATTAAAGTCTAGAAATTGGCTGTCATAAGAACTGCCCTGGAAAATGTTAAAAGCAAAAACCACTGTAGTTTTTCATGCCTATTTTATTTAAAGAATTAAAATTTATCCTAGAACATGTACAAGTGCACTATACACAGAGAAGTTTGCTAACAAAAGATAAATATATTTCATAGTACACATATTCATGGGATATAGTTTTCAATTTGCACTTCCCAGTGCTTGACTGATGATTTTACAGTCAGTGGATTTGCTACTGGATTTTCAATTCCTTTAATGGCAAAAAATACCAGTTAAATACACCATAGTAGGGACATTTTCATTATTTCTTATGGCACCCCAAACACGGCCAGCAAGTCGCGCTGTTTTCCGCTCGGTTTCTGTGTTTGCCACGCAGATATAACCCCATTTATGTACTGTTCCTGGATACATTATGAAACCGGCCAGTTTGTGCAAATGCAAAGGCTAATATGCAGACTTTTCTATTTCCTGAAAGAGAATTGTGTGCTCTTCTGAGCATGCCCAAGATGACTGCCTCACCTCTTATCTGCTCTTGACTTTTACCTCTGATCTGTTTGACATCTTGGATCTGACGCTTCTTTGACCTGACCTCACTAGTATTCTCCCTACCTTGACATTAGCATTACTGACTATGTCCCTGCGCCACGCTCTGGTTTTGATACTGAGCTCTGGTTACCCCCAGCAATGACTATATGACTTCTCACCCTGACTACTATGCACTTCCTAGCTCACCTGGCCTCCTTTTTAAGACCAGATATTCTAGTACCTAATTTCCTGGGGGCACCCAAGTACCAGTACATATATAAAGCATCATTGAAAGGTTTTTGCTAATGGTGAAGTGTATTGCAACAGTGGTCATCTGGTCTTTACAGGCCAGACCTACACAGTATCAATATTATTTTGGTTACATTTGTAGAATCTACCAGGGTTATTCACTAAAGGGTGAAGAGTTTGGAGAAGACAGGAGAAGTGACCAATCTAAGCCAAAATAGCTGAACTGGAAAGTGAGCTGCATTGGAGAATTTTTCCATATCAGCTATTTTGGCCTAGATTGTTCACTTCTCCTGCCTTCTCCAAACTCTTCACCCTTTTGTGAATAACCCTGTACATGTTTTATTGGTAAGAAGGATAATACTCTTTTTTTTCTTTAAAGGTTTTTTTTTAGAATTTTTTCTCTCAGTAATCTGAAATTATTTCCATTACGGTATAGTATATGTGTTGATGATCTCGGTTGTAAAGGAAATCAAATATAGTAAATAATGGTAGGATTCGAAATGACTGTTTCCATGGAAGATTTCTATTTCATTGTTGAGCGTATATTACTAAATCCATTAAGGAAAATTAGCTTTTAGATATTGTATTTTTATAGTACATTATGTCTCCAGAGGCAAGGTTATTATTTGCAGTAGTCTTAGACATGTAATTTTCCTGAAAATTGCAGCTCATATTTCTTCCAGCACAATCATAAAATTAGTTAACAAAATAAAATTAGTTAATGAAATATATTGGAATGATAATCAAATTGTCATTTTTGATATATAACATTAATATTAGAACTAGTTTGCAATGTGAATTACACTGGAAGAGAAAACAAAAGTACTGTTCCATTCCAGCTATATATCTTATGTGTTATTACAACAATTTAAAGCTTAATTAGATCTCATAATATATGTCAGCTAAACACAGAAATGCAATTGGTCAATAGGAGGAGTTCAAAACTAAAACCTGTGCAAAGTGTGCATTTTTATCTTTGCAAGATTGTGAAGACCTCATTAAAAATTTCAGAATCCTTTAAAAATTATTCAATATATAATAGGGAAATTAGTCATTTAATATATATCACCTTGCAGCCAGCTATTATAACTATCTGTGCAAGTCTGCACAGATCTTGATGTAAAATTATAGGCAATGGAGTGTAGCATCCATAGCAATGCCCTGAAAGCAAAGGTACACTCAGTCACTAAAACTGTATAACCTTTAACATGCTAATATAGTTTTCAAAAATGTTTTGTATATTTTTAAATCTGAAGTTCTCTTTAAAATAATGCATCCTGCCATGAAGGTCCTTGTTGCTTTCGCCCTTTGTCCCAACTGCTCTGCTGCATTGTCACCCTATCTCTCTGTGCCTTCAGTGTAGACAATGAGTGGTTGTGCCACTGCTTATTGTGCAGGCATGTTTTGCAAACTGGTCTACTTTACATACAAATAAAACTGTTAAAGCAATGATTGTCCTGATTCAATCATCATTAGCACTGGTTGAGTCCATTAAAAGTCTAAGTCATGCAAATTAAAAATGTGCATGCTGGTGAATTTCCTGAATTGACAATAACAATATAACCTTTTCAATTTTATTTCAAACCCATGACTGCTCTGATTTATTTAATACATGTAAAACACAATGATGAAGGGCATTTCAATTATTTTACAGCATGTGCAATGATTGGATTTTATGTACTATTTTTTCCTATACTCATTTTCTTGAAGATATGTTCTTGGGTTTACAGCTAGGAGGTTCCCCAACCTTTTGCAGTAATAATAATAATTGCTGAAATCAGTTTTTAATTACTATGAGCCAGAGGACAGCAAGAACCCATAAAAGTGTTGAAGGAAATTTAATTAGAGATAAAGTTTTTATGAGAGGTTCTAATGTATTTTACCTCAACTAACCTAACAATAAAGGTAGTGCAAGTTGCAATGACATCTGGCACAAAACCACATGTACAAATTATACAGAGGTAATAAAAGGCAGCTAATTAGCAATGGAAATGATGCTACAACATTTTTGAGATGCAAAAATTTGCATACAGATACATAATTACATAATTTGCAGCTGTTGTGTTTTGGTTGTTGTTGTTGAGTCCTTGCATCTTTATTTCCAAATATTTTTTTCCTTGCTACACAAATATGTGGTAAATCTTGCATTTGGACCAGTTTCTTAATTTACAAGTTTCCCCATGTTTGATGACAATATTTAGAACATACTTGCACATCAGAACAACTTTTGCTTTAGAAGTCCATTGAGAGTTACAAGTCCATGGGTAACCATCCATTTAATTTGCTTTGCATGATTATGTGGTTTGTGTACTTATAAAAGGTTTCTGATTTTTCAAAGCTTTAATTTAAAGGAGGAAAGTCTTCCCAAATAACAAAAACAATGAACAGAATAAATCCATTACTAAATAGAAATACAAATGTAAGACATATTCATTAGAAGCTACCCAACCATACTGCAAAATCCAGAAAATGACCAGAACATATTAAATTGCAATAACTGGACATATTGCTTGTTAATGATTTATTAAACATTATAAACAAACATCAATGTATCCTGTTTACTTAACACATACAGATTTACTAGACTTTAAACTCATTGTGCTAAATCCTAATATAACCATTTCATGACCAAAGTTCATTGAAGCCTATATGTCAGAAAACATTTACCAGTTATTATGAACTTGATAATAATGCTATGGGGTCTATTCACAAAAGGGAGAAGAGTTTGGAGAAGGCAGGAGAAGGGAACAATCTAGGACAACATAGGTGAACTGGAAAGTGAGCTGAATTGGAGAATTTTTCCAAATCGGCTATTTTGTCCTAAATTGTTCACTTCTCCTGCCTTCTCCAAACTCTTCACCCTTTAGTGAATAGACCTGTATGACTAATTTGTCTACCCAAATAACTTTATATTTTTTAAAGGACATATAAAGCTTATTTTGGGTTCACTGTTTTCATTAATTCCCTGCTCTTGCTTATTATAAACTGGCAGACAAAAAACATAAAAAATGGTAGCTTTATTTATAAACAAACCTCATGTGATCACCACAAACACAGATAGGACTCAATGTGATTTTATTGCAATAAGCACAATGATTTGCACACAGCATACCAGAAGTGTTATTATAAAATTGTTGTTCAAATCATGTTCACACATTTTGAGTCTGATCTGACCTTCTTTCAAACAAGAGCTGTACTGTGATGAGTTGTCATGGGGATTACAGAATTGGAAACCATAATGACTGGTCATTGATCATTAGAAAGAAACTGGGAGGTGTCAGTGACAGAGTGGCATCAGAATAAGGAGCTCACACACATGCAGAAACCTAGTTCTAAAATTAAACAGATTGCCAGTGTTAATCAAGAAATTGCAGTTGAGAATGTCTAAACACTTAGATGGTGTCAGGAACATGAAGATTTTTTTTAAATATATCCTACTAACTGGTATAGTGGTCATGCTTAACTGTAAAATATTTCATTTTGCTGTGCAGCCAGTCTTTAATGATGAGATTCTGAAGAATTCACTTTTGCTTTACTTTTTAATTTTGCCTTCAGAAACCTATCAGTATTCAGATGTATTGCATGTGCCCAAAAAGGCTAAGCTGAGGGCAACGGACTAGTCACCAGTATTGCTTATTTGCTCCCTGCAGCTGATCTTTTTCCTATTATGTCTTGTTCTGCACTCTTTGTGTGGAGGTGGGCATGTTGGTAGAGAGGGCTTTGCTTCCCCATATCAGAGTTGTCATCCATCCAATTGGTGATAGAATAACTAGTGCATAAATATTTAACAGGCAGCAGAAGTGCAGGAAACACAGGGTGAATGAGGCAAAAGCAGGGAGATGCATGCAGTGCAGTCCCTCTAGTACAGATTCCTCTCTTGCAAGCAGCATAGCCAGGGCCGTCTTTACTGCAGGGCAAATTGGGCACTTGCCCTGGGCCCCATAACGTACAGGGGCCCACAGCAGCTGTCCCTTTCGCATCCAGCAGCAAACAGAAAACGAGCTATGTGTGTGAGCCGGTGGAGAGACAGAACGGACATCCGTTCTCAGTAGCCCTGTCAGTGATCTGTGCAGCGGCTCGTTCCTCCTCACAGCCGCTGCTGAGTTAGTAACAGCCAGCAGCTGCGGTGGAGGAAGCCTGCGTCGGCAGTAGAGGAGGAGGCAGGGCCCAGTAGAGGAGGAGACGGGGCCCTGTAGAGGAGGAGACGGGGCCCACCAGCGACCATGGAGGGGGAGGAGGCGGGGCCCAGCAGTGGAGGAACTCTGAAAATTTCTACCAGACCTAAAGGGCCTGGTATGACCTTTGGGGGAACCACACACATTTGTCTTTTTTTATAGGGGTCCCTCCTAACATTCCTACCAGACCTAAAGGGTCTGGTTTTGTTTGGGAGGGGGACTCCACGCTGTATTTGTTTTTCTTTACATTTTTTAAATTATTTTCTTAACTTTTTATTTTCTTTGTATGTATTTAAATAATAAGTTCTTTATGAGAATAGGCTCAGCCTATCCAAATGTTGGATCAGGTGAGTCGAATTGATTCTGCACTTGCGGAGCAAGTTCGGCTGACAGAAGGCAACCGATGTATGGCTGATTTAAGCCAATGTACGGCTGAAATCAGCTGTACAGAGCCGAAGTAAATAGCCAATCGGTGCTTGGCTGAGTTCACTTCAGCTCAGGTATTCACTTGGCTGCCTTCGGCAGCTTAGTGAATAACCCTCTTAGATTTTCTCTATGCTTCTAGGAATCATCTTTTCAAGGAGTGGGTCACTCAGGGACTGTCAACAGTTAAGTCCTTCACATCAACTACTGATCACAAGCTGTTGACTTTTGCAGCCATCTCAGAGAGTTTCACATTCATGAAATGTGAATTATTTACTTTTATACAGATGCGTTCTTATGCAATACATATTTTTAAAAATCTCTCACCTTTGCATTGGGAGAACCTCATCTGCTTTTGAAACCTAATCTAAACAAGGGTGCAAAAGCTAGGTTGTATAGGTGCTATCGTTTGGATCTGGATTATGCAAAATGCTCCACCGGTCTCTCAATGTGGACCAATTATTTGTCGAATATATCCACTGCTGAGATTCTTCCAGCTTTTAACAGAGCATGGGATACAATTACTGCGTCCCCTTATAGAGAAATGGTATTCAGGTTCTATCATTGAGTCTACATCTCTCTGCATAGATCTTATGGGCCTTAGAAGCTCACTATCATGGATGGGGCTTATGGGTATAAACTGGAATCAGGTATGTGGACCCTTCTGCTACACTGGCAGGGACACCTAGAGAAAAGGGTGAAAGCAGTATAGGCTGACAACTCCCTGAGCTGGAGTACAAGCAGGGAACAGAGCAGGGGAGCTGAATGAGGTAGTGGAAGACAGATTAAGCTGGTAGGATAAGGTACTAGGCGGTGTGCTGCAATGCTAGGTAGGTGGCATGAAGTCCCCCAGGATGTGGAATCTAAGGGCCATCCGGTGTTCATCGGAGCTCATGATGGTGGAGATGGACTTGGCTGTGTGCTGACCCCAGTTCACCCCAGTTCACCCTACCCACCTAACAGCCAATAATGGTTGACAAGACCAAAGTTCTGGACAGGTTACATACACACACATACAATGAACAAAACAAAGGTCAGGGACAGGCAGATGACCAGGTCTTCCAGGGACAATCCAAAGGATAGTGACAGACTGAAGACTGGGAATTCCAGGGACAAGCCAAAGCTTAGGGAACACTAAGGAAAAGGATTTCCAGGGACAAGCCAAAGGTCGGTACACGGATAAAGTCCAAGGTCTTAAGGTTCAATAGCAACCAGGGGGCTTGGCAACTAAAACCATGGGTTTAAATAGAGTAAGCCAAAAGGGAGGATCCACAGAATTGGCCACAAGCAGACTGCACTGATCGGCTAAGAAGCTTTATAAGAAACAGCAGGAGAGATCGTCTGATGCCTCAAGCTGCCAGGGTGGTGCAAGAGCAAGTCAGGTACAGAGCACATGCCTGTAGAACTACAAGCAACAGCACAACCCTGCATGCCTGCAGAACCAGGGGTAAAAGGTCTGCATATACTTGTAGTACTACAAGTAACAGCTCAGCTGCAAGTCTGCAGCTGAACTGTGACACTCTCCTAGAAGTGTGGGCAGGAATCAGCAGATTCATACCACGCTTTTTGGAGCTGCTCCAAGATAAAGTCCTTTTGGAATGATATTGCTCAGTATATTCGGCAAAATCTGGTTAATTATTTACCTCTATCTGCAGCTTGGGGGATCTTTGGAATCTTAGATCTGCATGGAGTGAGAATTACTGCTGGATGTAGAAAGCTACAGTCTATTATATCTGTGGTTGTGAAGAAAACAATCCTGCACCAATGGATATATTCTGAACCACCTTTAACTCTCTTTCTGAGCAAGTTGATGTTTCAAAACAACTGGACTGAGACAATGCTTAGTAAGAACACTCAAGCTCAAAAGTTTCTTGAGGTATGGGAATCATTTATTGACTCATTACCAACTATTACAAAATTAAAACTCATGCAATCTTTTCTTTTGACACCATGGTATACTAAGAGAATGATTTCTAATGATCCCACGATAACTATAATTGAATAGGAGGGTTTTTTCTTTGAGGTTGTCATATAGAGAGTCCCACAGCACTCCCGACTGAGAAGCCACATATATTGTGTGGTGGGGTGGGGGTGATGAAGTGGCCGTGGATGGCGGTGCCAGATGCTAGCAAAACAGATTAAATGCGTGGCAATGTTTCGGAACCTGTCTAGTCCCTCCACCAGGCAAACAAACGCGACCATCACTTTTGTTTGCCTGATGAAGGGACCGGACAGGTTCCGAAACGTTACCACAAATGGTAATATGACCCGCCAGAATGAATAAAATGATTTTGTTTTGAAGAAAACCTGGAGTGCTGGTGACCATTTATTCTGTTTTTCTTTGAGGTTGGTTGCTGCAAAAAATGCAATTTTTCTTCTTTTTGTTTCTTTTACTTTTATTACTGTATTTATCTGTGAGTTAAATTTAGAACATGAATGCATGTCCTGTTGTATACTTTACATGCCATTCTTGTTGATATGTGTTTTTTTTTATAGATATTGCTGTTAGTCTTTAATTAAAAAGGAATAAAGATAAAATGTGCATTGTACTGGCTTCTGTTAGTTAAATGGTTTGGTTTAATACTTCCACACTTTCTTACTTTTTTCCATGTGAGTCATTCATTTTTTGTTATTCTCCTCTTGTCCTTTTTGAAGCATTCTTACTGTAGGGAACAAGCGTGGTGTGAGTGATTTTTGAGTTAGCTGTAGTAAGCACAAATGTGAGACCTCTTAATTGTAGAGGAACTATAATGGAAGTATGGCAGTGATGTCTGTCTATAGCAGTCTCATGTAACATGTCCCCAGAGTGTCTCTTGCAGTGGGCTACAACCACTCATGTGGTAGATACTTTTATTCTTGTATACCATATTACCAGTCACCAACTATTTCTACGGTGTGTCCTGGCAGTCTATTGTAGCTTGTTACAGCCTCTTACAGTCTTTTCCAAATTATAGCTAGTTGTGCAGCATGTCCACAGTCTATGGATGTGCCCTGTAGTATGTTTTCAGCCTCTGACAGCCTTATGTAGCCTTACATGTGCTGAATATAATGTGCAGCGCTTTAGTGTTATCAGTACCACACTTGAGTCCCCAAGTATCAATTATGTTGACCACCAGTGATCTAACATCTATATGTTAAATCATTGTCCTTGTGTGTAACAGGATCATTTTAATATTTTTAGCTGGGCATTTGTAAATATGTCAGTTCTTTATTTAACAATCTAGAATAAAGCTTGACAGCTGCAAAATCTTGCTTGAAATAATTCTGAATATGTTTTACTGAATGAACAGCTGTACAAGATAAACTGAGTTTAAATTACTACACATCTCCTAAGGAGCTCCTGTTTATCCATTTGTCACTGAAGAAAGTCAAAGATTCAGCTTGCAATAAATTATTTCTGTTTTCTCTCAAGCAACTGTGAACTCTTTGGTCCATCTTTCAAATGCTTAACTACCTACCTGTGACTTGGAGTCACACCTATTTCTTCATTCTAAAACAGTAAGAATTTTAGCCTTCTTTTTAGAGTATATTACTATGATAACCCTTCCTTTTTGTTAATACTAATATCACAGGATTACTTTTCTCAGCATATTTGCATGTTGTTAGGTTAGAATATATATTTATGTTACGCTTTGCATAAATGTGCTTATATAGTAGTCAGTAGCATGTATTTCACTGGCTATAATTTATTGGTTTAAGCTGCCCTTCATAACAATAGCAGAAGAAATCTACAGACCTTGAAAATGTTTATTTTATGTTTATTTTATTTTATTGTGGGAGCACAAAAAACCTACTTCTATAGAATTTTTATTTGTATGTTATCAATTTAAATATGCATATGTTTACAGTTGAACTATACATAAACCCAATAATTTAAAAAATCTTGGAAAACACTTGCTGTACACATTGTAAAAACCCTTTGCAGTGCATTCCCTGCACTGCAACAGTTAAATGCTTTTTACCCCTAAGGGTATTTTTTTGGTGCCTGTAGTTGGGCTTTAATATTCACTCTCTACAAACACTTTCAGGGTTATTCACAAAAGGGTGAAGAGCTTGGAGAAGGCAGGAACAATCTAGGCCAAAATAGCTGATCTGGATAAATTTTCCAATTCAGCTCACTTTCTAGTTCAGCTATGTTGTCCTAGATAGGTCACTTCTCCTGCCTTCTCCAAGCTCTTCACCCTTTAGTGAATAACCCTGTTTGTATGCCCCTATTTATTAACTAAAGGTGTGCACAGTAAAACATATTTGGGATACATACAGTATATACTTGTTGATATGGGAACCTTATGATGTGTTATATGCTTTCACGTCCACTACTGGCATCTGCATTTCTGTCTAGGAGTGTTGGATTACTCATAGTTGGGCAGAAGAGACTGAAGGAATAAAAAAAATACACAATTTATACACAGCAATGATTTAAATGGGGACAAGTGTGTTGTGCACTGGGCTCCCTGGAGGTTTAAATTGTTTCCCTTTTTTAATTCTTCTTTAAAGGAGAACTATGAGGTGAGTGATTTCCACTCACCTCATAGTTCTAGCCGACCTGTGACAATGAGACTGTCACAGGTCAGCTCAGTAGATCGGGAGGGGCTCTTTGCCGTGGCAGGGGAGGGGCTGTATTCCCCCCTCCCCGCTCCGATCCGCCAGCGCTGACTGGCGGAACGGACGGGGGAGGGTACAGCTGGCCCTGCCTTTAGATAGGCAGAGCCAGCTGTCAGTTACACAGCTGGGCGGATCCCAGCACAATTGTCGGGATCCGCTTCAGCTGCGTCGTCTCAGTATACCGCGAGCAGCTGCGATCCAGAGCATCCAAAGTGTTAGTTGATATTTGAGAGTTGATTTACTGAAGGCAAATAGGCTGTTCACTTTGCAAGTGGATTTTCACTCAGCTTTGTTAATGTGCTAAAAATTAACTTTGCAAAGAATGCCCAAACAAGTGCTAGGAAAATAGAAAAAAAACCATATTTGTGTTGCACATGATTGCATGATGGAAGTTAGCAGAGCTTCACCTCATTCTCTAAGATATGAGAATATTTCATTGCAAAGCGAAAATTCCGTTGCAAAGTGAATACCCTATTTGCCTTTAATTAATCAACCTTAGGTGGTTGATGGAAATGGGGTTAGTTTTATTTGTGTTTTTTATTGCTGCATTTATTTATTTTTTGTTATGTATTTTTAAAGTACTTTGTACACTGCATCAGGTCAGAAGCACTACTGCAGAGCCATTTTAAAATAGTACTTTTTAATTAATTTAACATGTATACAGCACACCATACAATGCTTTTTAATTTGGCAAAATAACCAGAAGACTGTCCTAAATTCCACATATCTAAGCAACCTATTGTATCATTAAGGAGTATTTTTCTATCCTGTAAAAAGTAGCACATCTTAAGTCAAACTTCTGTATTTTATATTTATGTGCAGCCCATAGGCTTTCTTCTCAGGTAATAGTGAAAAAATAAATCATGTTTGACTAAAGTTTATTTGCTTGTGAAATGGTCTTTTAGGGGAAACAGGAGTGTGTCTGGAAATTTGTGCCTGAGATTCCAAATTCTAGTCTGTTATAAAATTAGCCCCAGATAGGGAGAATGAGTCAGTAACAAATGCTTTGATTGATATAAAACATTTGTTTTTAATGTGGATGCTGTAAGGCATCACGTCTAATCGCAAATTTTATTGTAACTGATTTCCTGTCGTTTTAAATCTTACTTTTTTAGAACACAATAAAATATGTGTAATTTTGTTTCTGCATTATGTAATTGTGTATGTTCAAGCTATATAGAATATCTAAACCCAGAAATTAAAATGAAATATATTGCAGCTTACCAGTCTTTAGATGTGGTAGCGGTCTTACTTTAGTTTTTTCAGGCTTTATATTCATTTATTTTAGCCATGACAACACTTACTGCATTATATTTATGGAGGATTGTTGTCACCCTAGGACAGGACTATAGACTAAAGAACCCCCCTCCTGGTGTCTATAACATGGCGGAGTGTTCTGTAGAGTTAAAAACATTATTGGAAGCACATGAAGTTATCAGCCCACAAGATTTGGTGTAGGATCAATAAGGGGTCTTTTCACAAAGCTGCAGAAGGATCTAGCCGTAGCTTCAGCTGATCCTTCGGCTAGCTTCGACCCCCAGGACTCCTTCGGATCAGTAGAACCGAAGGGCTATTGTACGGGCTATTCACTATAGCCCGTACAACTCCCGAAGTTGGCCAAGGGGATCAGTCAAGCTGAAGGCATATGCGACTGAGCCAAGGTGAAAGTCGGCCGACAGCCTGCTACTGACTGCTGGGTGGAGCCAGCCATCATCTCACGGCTGGCTCCGGCCACTTGCACAGACAGATCAGCTGGATATGGAAAGAAATGTATTTTCTTCTTGGAAATGTTTTCTGATATTCACTGTTTGGAATTGGACTGTCTTTTTTATTGATTTCTAGAAACACTTAAGCTCTCACAGTATATTTATAAAAGAAAATAATCTATTGTTCACAAAAAGTTAAAAACACATAGAGGGTTATTCACAAAGCTGCCAAAGGCAACCGTGTGAATAACCAACCCGAAGTGAAGTGAGCCGAACTCTGTTCGGCTATTCACTTCAAGCTTGTACGGCTGATTTCAGCCGTACTCCGACTGAAATCAGCCGTACATCGGCTTGCTGCGGCTGGCTTCAGGTCGGCCGAACATGTTCGACTGACCCGTAGTGCAGAAGGAGTTCGACTCCGGCAGCCTGCTTTTCGGCCTATTCTCATAGATGCCGAACAGCAGTGAGTGAATAGCCAAATGCCGCTGAGTGGCATTCGGCTCGGCTATTCTGCTCGGTACCTCTGTGGTACCGAGCAGAATAGAAAACCAGTTAAAAAAGTAGAAACAAAATAAAAAACGATTGGGCGGAGCTAGCAGTGACAGCTAGCTCCGCCCAACTGTATTCTACTGGCCAAGAATAGCAGTCATTACAATGAGAGCTTAGCGGGGCCAGCGGTGATATCAATGGCGGCTCTGCCAAGTACTCATTGTAATGACAGATCAGCTGGTAACCAGGGGACGCGTATCTGTCAATGCAAGTGACCGGAGCCAGCGGTGAGATGACGGCTGGCTCCACCCAGCTGTCAGTAGAAGGCTTTCAGCAGGCCAATGGCCAGCCGTTCGGCCAGCTTCGGATTTCCCCTCGGCTCAGTCGAGCCGAAGCATATGCCTTAGGCTCGACCGAGCCGCTCGGCCAACTTCAGGAGCTGTATGGGCTGTAGTGAATAGCAGCAGTAGAATCGAAGGGCTCTCATCACCGAAGCTAGCCGAAGGATCAGCCCAAGCTACAGCTGGATCCTTCAGAAGCTTAGTGAATAACCTTCATAGTTTTATTGCACTCGAAGGATTAGTGACAAGAAATAGTCATATTACAAATGATTTTAATAAAAAATTCTGCGCTCTTGGAGAAATAAGGCTAAGATGTTTTAATTGCTAATCCTAAAGCTGCTATGAAAATGGTGAATGTGATGTGAAAGTGCTAACACAGCGCTATAGGTTAAGTATAAATATTTCCATATAAATGGTAAAAAATTATATATATATATATATAATTTTTTACCATTTATATGGAAATATTTATACTTAACCTATAGCGCTGTGTTAGCACTTACATATTACAAATGATAACACAGTAAGTTGCAGTGATGTCAATTATTCATATATAATTATGCAAATTGTTTTTTTCTTTGGACACCCCAACATGTTTTGCCTGAACAAGGCTTCCTCAAGGAGGATGTTAATCCTAAAGAAAAACTGAACATTTTGTAGCAAGTCAGGAACTGCATCAATAAATATTTATGAATTTACATATAGACATCAAAGAGACGTGATACAGGGAAAGATACATATGCATAATACAGATGTGTAAAGCAGTAGGAAGACACATAGATGGGTCCTATTAGTTAAAATTATATCAAAAGATAACAAAATATAAATATAATTATATAATGTGCACCTGCAGCTTATTGTAGACCAATCAACTAAGGCCGATCACATGAAAAAAGGTAAGTAAACCAGATCCCTCAAACTGCATAACAACACTATAGGGAGGTTGTGTCAGAAGGCAAATCGCAGCAGGAGTAAATCAAGATGAAGATGAGGATGCAGTGCGTATTTTACGCTATAGTTAATACAGCTGAAAAATGTGTAAAAATATAATATAAATAATGTGAACAACGAGTATTATTAGGCCAGGTAGTGGAAGCAACAGAAACTGCCAGGTAGATGGAAAAAAAAAAGGTAGAGTGTCACTTGAGGCTAAACAAGTCCAAGTAGCCACAGAGTTCTAAATTCCCAGTAGGAAAGTAAGAGTAATCAAACCAAGGTAATAGTTCCAAAAGGGTTACACTCCCAAATAGAAATAGCTGGGAGGGAGGGCAATGTAGTCGTGATGGGCGACTTCAATTACCCGGACATCAATTGGGCTAATGGTACCTCAGGATCGACAAAGGCGGGCCGATTTCTGAACTTGTTGTGAGATAATTTCTTGGAACAGATGGTGCAGGTTCCAACTAGGAAAAATGCCATCCTAGATTTAATAATTACTAATAATGGGGAGTTAATTGAGGATATTGCAATTGGGGAGACACTGGGTAATAGTGATCACAATGTGATTACTTTCGATATTGATTACAGGAAAGGAAAGAGGGCGGGACGGACAAGAACCCTAAATTTCAGAAGGGCCAACTTCGATAAGCTGCGCAAACTAGTGAGGGAAATAAAATGGGAAAACTTATTTAACAACCTAAACTCAGACCAAATTTGGGACTGTTTCAGGAACACATAACATATTGCTATTTCAAAGTGTATACCATTGGGTAACAAAAACAAAAGATCAAAGACTAAACCTATATGGCTAAATAAAACTGTAAAACTACATGTTAAGGCAAAGAGAATGGCTACTACAAGGAATGTAACAAAAAATGCAAACTAGTAATCTGGGAAGCTAAAATAGAGTGCAAAAAGCATATCGCCACAGTTAGTAAAAAAAACACCCAAAAATTCTACCAATACATTAACAGTAAAAAGGTAAGAAAGGAGCAGATAGGCCCAATAAAGGACGAAAACGGGAAGTTACTCATAAATGACAAGGAGAGGGCTGAGGCGCTGAACACTTTTTTCTCCTCAGTATACACTGAGGAGAAAAAAGGGTTTGACATACGTGATAAAACACATAGTTCAACTGATAATATACCACAGTGGTTGATGGAAAGCGGGATACAACAAAGACTTAAAATGCTCAATGCAAATAAAGCAGTGGGACCAGATAATCTGCACCCCAAGGTACTTAGGGAACTAAGCCAGGTTATAACAAGACCATTATTCCTAATTTTTAAGGAATCCTTAGTGACTGGTAGAGTACCATGTGATTGGTGGAGGGCTACGGTAGTTCCAATATTCAAAAAGGGGGCTAGATGCTAACCTGGGAACTATAGGTCCAGTCAGTCTAACATCGGTAGTTTGTAAACTGTTAGAAGGTATGATTAAGGATTATTTGGTAAAATTTGTTAAGGATAACGGCATAGTTAATGACAATCAGCATGGGTTCGGGAAAGACCGTTCCTGCCTGACTAACTTGCTAACTTTTTATGAGGGGGTAAGTAGAGATATGGATGGAGGGAAGCAGGTAGATGTGGTATATCTGGATTTCTCAAAGGCATTTGATACGGTACCACACAAGCGCTTACTTCACAAGCTGAGGGCTATGGGCATAGATGAGGTGGTGTGTACGTGGATAGAGAA
>NW_017307786.1:159152-165116 GCF_000935625.1 Nanorana parkeri
TATTTGGTAAAATTTGTTAAGGATAACGGCATAGTTAATGACAATCAGCATGGGTTCGGGAAAGACCGTTCCTGCCTGACTAACTTGCTAACTTTTTATGAGGGGGTAAGTAGAGATATGGATGGAGGGAAGCAGGTAGATGTGGTATATCTGGATTTCTCAAAGGCATTTGATACGGTACCACACAAGCGCTTACTTCACAAGCTGAGGGCTATGGGCATAGATGAGGTGGTGTGTACGTGGATAGAGAACTGGCTACGGGAACGTGTCCAGAGAGTATCTGTAAATGGCACCTTTTCGGACTGGGCTAGTGTAATGAGCGGTGTGCCTCAAGGATCTGTGCTGGGTCCGATACTGTTCAACCTATTCATTAATGAACCATGTTTCTGTGTTTGCAGACGATACAAAAATAGGGAGGGTATTAGAAACAGATCGTGACAATATAGCATTACAGGAGGACCTGGATAAAATAGAGGAGTGGGCAATAATATGGCAGATGAGGTTTAATGTCGATAAATGCAAAGTAATGCACTTTGGAAATAAAAATAAACAAATGTTCTATACCATCATGGGTATGCCGCTAGGGAAGTCAGAAATAGAAAAAGAGTTGGGGGTCATTGTAGACCACAAACTGAATGGTAGCTTTCAGTGCCAGGCTGCGGTAGACAAAGCTAGCAGGGTCTTGTCCTGTTTTAAGAAGGGGATGCATTGCAAAGACAAGTCTATAATTGGGCCACTATAGAGATTGTTGGTTCGGCCACACCTGGAGTACGCGGTCCAGTTGTGAGAGGGGATGTCCTTGAACTGGAGAGAGTCCAGCGGAGAGCAAACTAATTAGGGGAATGGAGGATCAGAGCTATGTGACAAGGCTACTGAACTTAAACATGTTCACGCTGGAGGTAAGGAGATTAAGGGGGGATATGATTTTCATGTACAAGATGTTCAATGGTGACAGCAACATTGGCAACAAACTCTTTAAGATTAAGCCCATTACATACACTAAAGGCCACCACCTTAAGTTGGTGGAAAAAAAATTCAAGCACAAGGGGCAAAGGGGGTTCTTCAAAGTAAGAGCGGTTAGGGTCTGGAACTCACTGCCACCGGCAGTGATTTCAGCTAAGAGTGTAGAATTGTTCAAGAAACTCTTGGACGATTTCCTGAGGGACCGTAATATTCAGAGATACAAGTATTCCTAAGAATGAGATGATTCGTGGACCTATATGGGTTGGACTTGATGGACTTATGTCTTTATTCAACCCCAAATACTATGTAATAGGGCTGCGGAAATTAACGATTAATCCCTCGATTAATCGTTAATTTTTTTGATCGGAACTCACCTCTCCGTCGGCTTCCGGGTCTTCCGTCGGAGATCCGGTGACGTCACGGACTCCTCCCCTTCCCAGAGTGGCTCTGTCGACTAAGGAAGGGAAGGGGGGAGGAGTCCGGTGACATTGATGTCCGTGACGTCACCGGACTCCTCCCCTTCCATTAGTTATCAATATCAACATCAATATTTGCTGTTCTGGAAGTGCCTTGCTGCTACCTGAAACAATTTTCTCCTCTGTTGCCTTAAAAAAGACGCAACAAAACTAGCAGGTGAGGTGATTAGTATTTGATTATAATTCTAACACAGATTAAAACCTTACAGGTGTAGCCGAGAAATGTTTTCCTTTACAGCACAACAAATGAGCAGTTCAAACAATTATATATACATACTTTTTAACAGGATGTATATGTATATATATATTATATCTTTCTGCATAGTCCATTTACATCAGATATAGACCTTTAAATGACAACTGTATATTTAAGCCCCCTGTACTGTAAACCCCCCTTCCTCTGAGTGCAGCACCTGGTAAATACCAACCTTCCTCTCTGCTGCCATGCAGTCTGACATGTAGACACACAGCATTTGCAAGGAATACATGCCCGCCAGGTTCTCTTTTTTATTGTATATGCACACACATTCATTTCTATGGATAAGCCATACAAATGGGGACCTTCAGACACTCAGGGGAGTATGGTTCAACCACAGGAATGAATGAATCAATGGCATGCAGTAGGAAAAGGACACTTCGTTAGCCTCCCCTTCCCTTCGTTGTGAGCCTTATTGTAACTGCAAAGTAATTGGATCTTCTATGTGCCTCATTTTATATGCTGCAAATCTTCCTCGTGTCCAGACTGATATTTGGTATGTATAGCCCTTCCATTCAGCAGTGCAATGGTTCACTGCTGAACCATTGCACTGATGCAGCAGATCCTGATCTGAACCATTGCACTGGTTCATTGTTCCTGATCTTTTCAGGAACAATGGATGACTGAATATCTATTTCTGGACTTAAAACTGCCTTTATTATTATTTTTTCCCCAACAATAAGTATCAATCACAGGGGCCCCAACAAGTGTCTGGGATCATAACTGTCCATTCGCAGCATTGGGGTCTAACAAAGTTGGTTAGACCCCACAGAGCCCTGGTTAGACCTCACAGAGCCCTGCTACCCTGGTGAGACCCCCTCAGAGCCCTGGTGAGTCCCCAGAGAGCCGTGGGGAGACCCCACAAAGCCATGATGAGACCCCATGGAGCCCTGGTGAGACCAGGGCTCTGTGGGGTCTTGCCAGGGCTCTGTGGGTCTAACAAGGCTGGTTAGACCCCACAGAGCCCTGCTACCCTGGTGAGACCCCCCTCTGTATGTGCGTTATAATTAATCGAAATTAGTCGATTAATCGATTAAAAAGTTTTTCGATTAATCGAACAGGAAAATTTTAACCATTACCAGCCCTACTATGTAACTATGTAACTATGTTACAGCGTCTACCTAGTGACTCCATCCCATGGGAGGCCTCTTCAGGTGAGGTAAAAACCTTAACAGATTCTCCTTCATGATCCCTAGGATGGGCTGGAAAAATCATTCTGTATTTTATGCACTTGGATAGAAGTTTTACCTTTACCTGGACAAAGGATCTCTGCTGCCCCTGGGTGTCCGTAGTATGGAAAGATCAATACCTTGGCATTCTCAAAGGTAAGGTCTTCCTAGAACTGGCCTCCCTGATTACCAGATTTCAGTCACCAAAGTTCAACAGTCTAAAAATATAAGTGTGTGGAAAACATCAAAACTCCACAGTTCATTTAAAATTCCATAGTCCAATAATTTTCTTTTTCTAATTCCTTTACACATTATTGGGTATTTGAGGTGAATTCAGGTTCACTGGACTAAGTGCTTTTACTGTTTCTCTGGTATATCAACCCAATTATGCACTCTTCCTGTTGTATAAACACTGTACAATCACACTGTTTGCAAAGTATTTCATCTGCACTTTTCAAATGACTGAGATGTTTTACAAATGACAGTCCTACAAGCTTTTTTTCACATTTGTTAAGTACCTTTATTCAGAAAGAAAGAGAATTTTAAGCACCTGCAATCATCACTGAGATTTACCTTGACCATAAACAAATGAACAGCCATAGGCACTGAACCTCATGGGTGACATCAAACTAATAATGCACTGTTACTTTCTGATATACATGTTTATATTTTGGTGCAATCAGATTTTATTAGAGATTTTCAAAACAAAACAAAGGAAACATGTATTCATGTGACAAAGTAGTTAGAAGCAGAACAACAATACAATAGGGGGGGGGGATGGGGTACTCCTTGTGATGGATGTCTCAGAGCAGTGATGGTTCTTCCCTCATCTGACCCAGACAGGGGGTAAGAATGCAGGCCACACAGTCAGTAGCTACAGATAGTTAGGCATGGAGTGCAAACGGCATTACATTCAGGGAGCCAGCCCGTCAACAAAGTACACTTCGTAAGCGCCCCCACTCAAAACATGTTTATATTTTAATGGATAAAATTAACTACTAAGATTACATTTTTGAAGCTTGGACTAATGACTGTGAAGAAGGTTTATTTTAAATGTTAGCGTAGGCTGGTTTGTTAACAATATCTAAATAACATATTTCTTCATAATTCTTCTAATTGACAAGTTTTAAAGAATACAAATAAATAATCTTCCTAAAATCCACTCATCCTCTGGTTCACCTTATTCAACTTTCACATATTAGAAGTGTTTCTGTTACAAGATTTTAACCCCTTCGTAACTGACGACGTACAGTGTACGTCGCCAGCAACGGGGCTGTTTAAACAGACTCCCGGCGGCAACTCTGTACAGTCATGAAGGGGTTAAGGGGGTTCATTGATTTTATCAGTGGGGAAACAACATTAAAATACAGTACATTAATTCTAGTTCCCCAAACACTGTACCTTTTTATCTAATTACGCAAAAAGAAATATGTTAGAACAACTTGCATTTGTCTAAAGGGGTATAACTAAATTGCTTTTTATTACCAATTTAACTATATTTAGGTGCTATAATGGAGCCACTGGGATTGCATAAAGGTGACTTCATTTATATTTTTGCAAAAGTTATTTTTACACAGGAGAGGAAGCACTGAGGAAGCAACAGCTGGGAAATGGTTATTGATGATTTTGGTTTTACAGCAACAGCAGCCAGGGAGTATAGGGTGCTGAGGGGATGGTAGACATTTTTCTTTATTATTATTATACAGGATTTATATAGCACCAACAGTTTGTGCAGCGCTTTACAATATAAGGAATACATTACAATCACAATACAATTCAAGACAAGATGGTAAGGAGGGCCTACAATCTTTAGGAAGGGGAGGGCAGTATACTAGCATTAGTACAAGTAAAATGGTGGGCTACCTGACATATAGATATAATACAAATATAGTGCAAATATTACTTGCTATCATTGTGGCAGCCAGCTAGGTAACACTCATGGTGCTTCATTATATTTGCTGTTGGAGCTAAATGCTGTTTAACTTATGTGATCCAGTAATTGAAAATTGAAAGTTGTCATCCACAAACATAGTCATAGAAGCCATCTGATTGGCAAAATCTGCCCCCTGCTGGGTGTAGAGTGTAACTTGATTATATATATGTCCAATTTTCCAAAATGGAAAATAAACTGTTGCACATTTTGCTTTTATAATGTCCACAAAAAGGTCCACAAATGAGTATTATTCTTCCTGATCTTTAATATTTATAATATACTGTTCATTATGGAGGTGCGAAAATGCAGCACTGTTCTTGCTCTCAAGGTGGACCACATGGTTGAGTTGGTAGAGGTAAATTCAGTTGGTTTATTGCCAACGGACATTTACACAAGTGCTACAGAAAGAGACATTGGCAGCGTTAGTGTCAGGGCAACTCATCAGGAACAATATATGCAGTTAATACTTGTACTGATAGTATCCAAAATATGATTTCCTTATTTTTTAAAAAATGTTTTACTTTGCAGGCCTTCATTTACATTTTTCTTCACTTTTACATACAGGTCAAGCTGCCCACCAAAATTGGCAGTAAGGAAACACTATTATGATTAAAAGGGTGTTTATAACAGTTAGTTTCTTTACATGTGTAGCGCTCACCCCTGAGGGAGCTGCTATGAATTTTGGGTTTTTCTGTCCTACACTAGAATAAACTGCTCAGACTAGATCCATTACACAGCCACACACCTTGTGGAATGTATATGTTGGGCTTTATTAATAATAATAATAATTGAATAATAATAACAATAAAATAACAATACAATTGTTTGTAATACAACTTGTTATATCATATGATTACATTTATATAATTTGTTGTTTTACTATTTAATCTTAAAATACTGTATGTTATATACAGTATTTTACAGTACTGTACAGTACAGTTATATACAGTAGAACTGAAGGGATGCTGTACTGGCTATTCACTATAGTCCGTACAGCTCCCGAAGTTGGCCGTGGGGCTCAGTCGAGCTGAAGGCATATGCTTCAGGTCGACTGAGCCGAGGTGAAAGCCGAAGCTGGCCGAGCTATTCACTATAGCCCGTACAGCTCCCAAAGTTGGCCGAGTGGCTCAGTCGAGCCGCAGGCACATGCCTCCGCCACCACGAGCC
>NW_017307786.1:165180-172735 GCF_000935625.1 Nanorana parkeri
GGCTCAGTCGAGCCGAAGGCATATGCCTCGGCTCGACTGAGCCACGCTGAAAGTCGAAGCTGGACGAATGGCCAGCTGGGAGGAGCCAGCCGTCATCTCATGGACAGATCACGGACAGATCAGCGTCCCTGGTTACCAGGTAACCAGGGATGCTGATCTCCAGACAGTCCAACTCTCCCGGACGCTCCGGGAGTCTCCCTCTATTAGATGGCGACTCCCGGCCCCCCAGGAGAGAAACACTTTCTCCCGGAAAGTTTTACTCTGCTCGATCAAGCAGAGTAAACCTTTCCCTGCTCTGTTGTCTTTTTTTTCTTCTGACATCGGACCCGTTGGCTGCCATCAGAATAATGTTTTTTTTTAAAAATCAGCATAGGAATGCATAGCTACATTCCGATTGGCTATTTCAATTGGCAATAGCCAATAGCAAACTAGCTATTGCACCCGCCCACTGCTGCTGTCAATCAGCAGAGGGGACCTGAAGTTATCCATCAGGTCCCCTTCTAGATGGCAGCAGAACCACCCGGCCAATAGAAAACAGTTGGGCGGAGCTAGCTGTCACTGCTAGTTCCGCCCAATCGTTTTCTATTTTATTTTTTCTACTTTTTTAACTGTTTTTCTATTCTGCCCGGCACTACAAAGGTACCGAGCAGAATAGCCTGTCAGAGGTTCGGCTCAGCTGATCCAGATGTTGGATCGGCTGAGTCAAACTCCTTCTGCTGAGCATGTTTGGCTGACCCGAAAACAGCCACAGCAAGCCGATGTACGGCTGATTTTAGTCGGTGTATGGCTTAAAACAGCCGTACAAGCCTGAAGTGAATAGCCGAAGCTCACTTCACTTCGGGTCGGTTATTCACTCGGCTGCCTACGGCAGCTTTGTGAATAGACTCCTAAGTGTTTGTGACCCCAATGGCAACCTTGGGTAGGCAGCCTGATAAAAAAAGCAGTCTCTGTAATGCCTTTGCCTATTCCACTGATTATTTCATTATGATTACAGTAACTAAGATTGTCCACTTGCTCAATCATTCTAAAACATAAAATGCTGTGAGTTATTTAGCTAACATAGAAAAAGTCAATTTCCTCCTGACACAAAGAACCATAAATCATTTCACTCAACAATATTGATTAACTGAGACCTGCCAACTGCTTGTTCTCTTGGTTGTCTAGCAAATATACCAATGCAACAAAATAATTAGTCTTCTTTAACCCACATATATAGTAGTCATTAGGAGTTTAAATCAAATTCATAATTTTCTGTTCAGATTTTTTTTATAATGGAACAACTTTTTCCTTGCTATATCTATACACTGCAAGGCCAAAATCTGTTGCAATTTATTCGGAGGGCATGTGTAAGGGCAAAGACTACATTTACCAGAATTTTGTTTGTCTCTTTCCAATTCCATTCTGGTTTCCCAATGGAGATTGTGATATAAAGTGAAAGCAAAAAACATAATAGCCTCATATTTGATTAGTAATGGAAACTCAGTGGTGCAAAGAAAATGTTAAAATAGCACAAACTTTGACAAGGAAACATGTTCCCTTTGTGTAATGTTCTAGGACAACAGCAGTGAGCCATTTTGTATCATAAACTTGCTATTACGCTATCCTTATTTCTGCAATTTTATGTTGTATGAATCAATGAAATTGTAAATTTTATGGACAAACTCTGAATGTTTCAGTTATACATCTAGTTATGAAAAAGAAAGAAACAATACACAAAACTGCTTTTAAAATGGAATTTAAAAGTATAATTGCATTTTATTACTTTGCTTATAAAATAATGTTAAAGCTGATGTAGTGACAGGAAACTTTATTTAAATAGATTATGTTACTTAATTAAAAAATATCTTTAAGTGGGATTTACAGTTCACAGACAGATATTGTAAGATGAAGGGCTAGTTCACACCAAGTGCGTTCCAGGAGCAGAGCAGAGCAGTAACAGACCAGATCAAAACTGCATCCAATGTATTCCATGGTATTTTGGGCTCTAGTTTACACCTGAGCGTTCAGTTCCAGAGCGTGTAAAAAAACTGCAGCAAGCCCTATTTTTCCTGCTCTGGAACACATGCAAACGCATCAAAAACGCATGTAAACACCCAGGAATGCACTGAAAGTCAATTCTAGGCTTAAAAAAAAATATATTTTTTTTTTTTACAAAAACGGCCTGGAACGCATCAAAAATGCGGCAAAAATGCTGCACAACCCACTGCACTGCATGTGCAGAAACTCAAGCAGATCTGGTCTGCATTTGGTGTGAACAAGCCCGAAGAGTGCACACAGGGTGCACAGATAACAACATCTACATATTTTTATTATTACTGTAATAATAATACTAATTAATAATAATGAAAAAACACACAGAAGTTTAAAGCAGTTGCTTTCAAATTACGGCAACCATGTTTTCACATTTTCTCCTATTTATTGTCAGTGTACAGTTAGAGACCACTGGTATACAAGTTACCATAATAACAAATATTTTGGCCTAGGGATAAAGAATATGTGTGACAACATTGAAGCAAATTTAGAGTGAAATATCTTTCAGTAAATGCTGGGAAATAATAAATGGATATAATTAAATAGTGTCAGGCATGTGAACTAGCCAGGAAGATGAAAAGGAGACAACAGAGCAGACAGAGATGAGGAGTAGATATGGGTATTTGAATTATTTGCAGTGCTGCCTCTTCAGTAGTAGCTCTGGACAGTTATGCTCCTGTCGCCTCTTGCACATTGAATATCAGTTTAGGTTGTTGAAATTATTTGGGTTGAATATTATTTCTCACAATGTTGGAAAACATACCCATTACTATATGCAAAGCATGCAAGCAAATGCTAAGCTACAGCTGTCCACATTTAGGAAGTTTAGTTCTCACTTACCATACAGATTGCTATCACTCTCCTTTGTGAGAAGCACATTGGTCAACAACAACAACAAGCTTGATCATCATCCTTGTCTCTAACTGCTGACTGATGATCATAGTGCTTGTTCCTCTTTTAGCCAGTAGCATAATTTCCACAAGGTGCAAAAACTTCACCTCTCTGTCTGCCTCCAGTTTTATTAGCTATCTATTGGAGAACATTTGGCCAGAAAACAAAATTAATAAAGTGCTAAATGTGCAGCGCTAGAAATTAATATTATCCATGAAGAATACTAAAATCCAGTGTATTCAATATCTAAAAGTGTTAAAACTAATAAAGTAAAAATGATCAAATGAACAACCATATGAACGTATAAAGCAAATATGTGGTGGGCTCTATATGGCCTCATTTATTTATAAAAGCATAAAAGAGAACTTCCTCATGGTGTAGTCAATATAAACGTTTATTTTAAAAAACATAGAAACTTACAGTTAAAATCGTAAACATCGGCCGGTCAAATGCAGCGTGCTGCTGGCTTGTACTTCCTGGTTGAGCGTGGTATCATATGGAATAGGCCCGCCCCGATGCGTTTCGTCACAGATGATGTCCTCAGCGGGTCACAGGTCTATCCATTGATACCACATAGGAGGTTATATAGCTAATGTTAAAAACATTACTTAAAACTACCACTAGATGTCCTCATGATATATACATGATTATTTGCAAGGTAAAACTAATATCATTACTTAAAAACTACCACTAGATATCCTCAAAGTGCAATTAAGGTTATTTACAAGGAAAATCCATCTCTAGCAAATGAAGTTAAAAATACAAATGTCATTAAAAATAAAATAAAAAATGTCAACTATTTTATAAATAAATGGTGGACTTCCAATTAGGAGACAAGTTAAAAGAACTAGGCGGAAGATGTATAGCGCCAACTATTTATTAGTCAGGAAACAATTCAAATCGAATTCTACATTTAGCCCTTTTTGGGATCATGGTGTCAAGTGTGAAAATCCATTTGGATTCATTCTGCAACACTTTCTGGATAAGGTTGGTGCCTCTCCAATGTTTTTCCACCTTATCTATTCCCATAATTTTTAGTTGTTTTGGATCACAATTGTGAAATATTTTAAAGTGTTTGGAGAGACTGTGATTATTATACCCCTTTTTAATATTATTAATATGCTCCTCGAGCCTTTGTTTCAGCTGTCTGGAAGTTCTCCCGACGTACTGAAGACCACAGAGGCATTCTAAAAGGTAAATATTTTTACGGTCTTGATATTATGGCGCTTGTATATATTAGGGTGCTCCTAAACATTATTGTAGTGTTGAGGAATATTAGTATGCTGTTGTGAGATATTGTCATGATGTTCCTCATTAGGGAAATCACATCCCTTAAAAAAATCACACCCATATTTTAACCACACCTAGCATACCTAAAGGATTTGCATGCTGATATTAACCCACACACACACACACACACACACACACACTCTCAGAATGTTTTTCCAGGGTTCCCTGTGTCTTTTTAGATGCAATAATGTCCTTACATTTTTTACTTATAGTTTATACATTGCTTACATACTGACACGGAAATAATCAAATTAAACTAATTGATTCCCTTCAGTACTTAAAATGAATCTGGGTTCAATTGAAAATATAAAATACTAAACATCAGGCAGAAATAAAAAGAAGACACTCAGAGGTGCCTGGTTGTATGTTCACATACCTTGCTAAAAGCCAAAACCGGAGGTACAGTAATACGTAAATAGTAATAAGAGCTCCAGAAGTGCTTTCCTGCACTCCTTACTAATAGTAATTGTGGCTGACCAGTTGTGAGGTGTGGAAGGCAGGTGGAGTCAAACATAAGAACAGGAGTTGTTATTTGCATATTATAGTGACTCAAGACTTAGACGGCACAATATGCAAACCACTTTACAGGCAAATGTGGGGCATCTGCTCTCCATGAAGTTTCGTAAATAACATTTCAAAGAGTTTTAATGAATTTATTAAAACAAAAGGTAGAACAATAGCACAATATAATTGGCAACACTTAACAGGATATACGAAATCACTACTTAGGCAGGGAATAGCATCAAACTGGTAAAACAAAAATCGACAAATGGAACACACAATCCAGGCCTTTATCAACAACGAAATCCATAATAGTAGTATGAAGGTAGATAGCATTTGTAAGATGGGAGAACATGAGGTAAATGGCTATCCATACAAAAGCTATGCACTGGGGGACATGTATCACTGTTGAACGCATGGACATACGAGTTTCAGGATGAATGGACATCATTGGTGAGATCCACTTCAACTTGTTTTTTGCCTTCTCAATAGTGACTACACACCAGATTGAATCGATTTTTCCATTATCTAACATTTTTGTCTAAGTGGATCTGTATGCCACTATCTTGACCGGTTTTCTGCTGTTTTCACTTTCCAAATCTTTGTACAACTGAGGAAGGAAATTTCCACACAAATCAGTGGGAAATACCATGCAGCAGGGCGTCTTCATGGGAAGCACCTGAGGATGCACAACCACTCATCTGCATATACATTTCTGCTCATTCAAACTGCAGTTATTTCTACTGGTGGTTGACAACCTTTGTCTTCAAAATCATCTTACAATTGATGAAAGAAAAATTATAATGTAACGGCGGTGATATATACTGTGTAGCAGGGTGCGTTTATAGGAAGAACCTCAGGACGCACAGCTCAATTTACCTTTATCCATAACTACGTCCATTGAGACTTTCTTCCGTGTTCACCTATCTTTGATACCTCATATTGGATCATATACCCAGTAGTTGGACTATACCCCATCCAGTACCTATTGTCCTTATGTCTGATTTTGGAGTTTTATGGACTGAGACAATGGGGTTGATTTACTAACCTTATAAACACACCACGAACAGATCTACACCACCCACCACATGGTTACTGTTTATATCAACACAGGACATGTGCATTCATTTTTTCTATATAGGCCTACATCAGGTACCCAACTGGTGCTACAAGCGTTGTGTTTTTATAGGGAGGTATTTGCTAATGCTGGGGTGGGGGGTATATGTGTGCACATTGGGTAAATTATGGTTATACATTTTCTTGTAATAAATTTGTTATTTTATACTTTATGCCAATTTTATTTGAAGAACATTTATGTGGTCATATGGTTTCTCAGCTGATCTCTGATGTGTAGCCAAGTGGGAACCTGTTGTTTCTCCCAACTTAAGATCATTATTGATCAGGGAAATGGGCCAATAGAGAGGAAATGGGCCAATAGTTAGCATTTTCACCCAGATCCTTATTGGGTTTGGCGATCAGTGTCAGAAATGCTTTATTAATATCGGGATTGAGGGTGTCGCCTCTTCAAATTGTGCAGAATAGTGAATCAAGGTGGGAACGAGAATATCTTCAAATTTCTTGTAATAGAGGGCTGAAAAGCCAACAGGGCCTGGGGCAGAGGAGGTTTTGGATTGTTTTTTGGCTAATTTGATTTCCATGGAAGAAATTGGTTCATCCAGAGCATTGACATGGGCAGTAGACAGGGTGGGGATAGGTAGGGACCTTGGGAGAGAGTTTAGTAGCTAACAGGTGGCCTATCCTGTCCTTATGGGAATAACATTTATTGTCTGACCAACGGAGGCTCTTTTCCGCTTTGGTAGTAAGGGCTAAAATCAGGGGGAGCAAACTGTCTCCATCTCAACTAAAAGTGCACAACTCAAGTTAGGTTTATGTGCTCCAGATAACCTACATAATTCATTCTCAAGTTTGGATATATCAGCAAGCCATTCATGCTTTATCCTAGTTGCTATGGAGATAAGATGGCCTTTAATAGTGGCCTTATGGGGCACCCATATGGTGGCTGCAGAGAGTGTTGGAGAAATGTTAAAATGAAAAAACTTGGTAAGAAGATGACTAATCTTGCTACAAACAGAGGGGTCACTCAACAGAGAATCATTAAACCTCCAGTAGAAGGATCCCTTTGTAGAACCCGCAAGAGTAACAGACATCACAAACAGCAAGTGATCCGACCAGACCATTTCCCTGATTTTCGCGGTTGATTTAGATGGAAGGAAAGAGGAAGAGACAAAAATATGGTCAATCCGGGCATAGGTATAGTAAGCGGGAGAGTAATGGGTGTAATCTCAAGAAGTGGGGATACACTCCCTCCAGATATTAACAAGGCCATGGTGATGTAGAAGTTTGGCCAGCTCTCGACCCCCTTTGGGAGGGTGTTTAAGGTAGGAGTGAGTGGTATTAGATCGATCAATGCTTAAGTCAAGGGCTAAGTTAGAGTCCTCGGCAAAAATAATAGTGCCATCAAGGTGGGGAAGAATTGAGTGAAAGAGGTGAGTAAAGAGGGGGATCTGAGAAGCATTTGGAACAGGTGGTTCCCAATATACCCTGCAAGAGCAAGTAGCGACCGTCAGGATCCCTAATCTCATGCTGTAAGTGAAATGGTACCAATTTGGCAAATAAAATGGCTACCTCTTTCGATTTGTCCAGAGCATTGGCCAATAAAATTGAGAATAATATTTTGTGAATAAAGGAGGTGCAATAAGATGTAGGAAAGTGCGTTTCTCGGAGGACAAGGATATCAATCCCTTGAAGTTTATAATGATTAAGAGCCATTCATCTTTTTAACGGGAAAAACAATAAAAATCATTCCTTCTGCAGAGTTGGG
>NW_017307786.1:172816-209922 GCF_000935625.1 Nanorana parkeri
TGGGCAACAGACACTGTTAGACTGAATTCAAGATTAGAAACCGGTGATGGGAAAGTTACACTTTTACATTATACTATATAGATATAGGATAGATACGATATGATAGGATAGATAGGCTTGGCTAGGATATGATAATCTTTTTAGTGTATTAATATTTATTAGTTGTGGACCAGTCTCATTACATATACATGTGCTGGATGACTCCAGGATGTTTATATCCATATATACAACTTTGTGCCAATTAAACCAGCTCCTGCTTCAATGATTGCTGAAAAACCTTATTGAAGGTGCTAGTATCTAGCTCTTATTTACTATTAAAGGAGTTGCAATCTGTTTCAATCTGCTCTTTGTAACAATACAGGGTGACTCCTTTCCTGCCATAGATAGAGCTATGATTTTGGATTTTACCTCATGGAAAATCTGACACGGAAGTGTGATCTTGTAGATACAATGGTGCACTCTGAGAATCTTTGTGCTTGAAAGACTACACTTCACATGACCAGGAATTGTAAAAACAGTGGAACACACAGAAAGTTCAGTGCCCATAGGCTTTAGGTAGTGGTACTACCTCACCATGTTACTATATGGAAGTGTCAAAAGCAGTGTTTGTTTAAATTTATGCTGGAAATCCTATTTGAGCACTATGGCATGCACAGAAAATATTTACATTTGTTACCCAGTTATAAAACATTGTATTTTTCAAGCAATAATTTAATAGAAAAACCATTTGCAGAAATATACTTGTTCATCTGTCATATACCTTATATATATCATGTAAGAGTTTCACTTGGCTCTGTTTGTAAATTTTTGCATATCTAGAATTTGGTGGACAAAATATGATACGAATATATCATTTCCTTCTGTGCAACAAAATATACATATTTAAACAGGTGAGGAGAGGTGCCAACAATGAAATATTAAGCTATTTGTGAAACCTCTCTCCTGCCTTTGTGGCAATATGTAGAATGTTCTGCATTTAACCTATGGCCCTCGACTTAGTAAGTCACTCATCTAGTGTGCAAACTCCACTTTAACATTGAAAGAAGAGAACATTTATTTATCGGTTCTATTTTACGATACTTATTAAAAAAAGTCAGCTCACAGCTGGTTTTTATGATACCTAAAACAGAAAATCTTACACGTTTTACAGAGTGGAGCGATTGGAGTGAAATGAGTCCATGAGTCTCATTTCACTTGTTATAATATTTTTGATTTTAATGCTTGCAAGAAGAATCACTTTAGGATACACGTGATGTTGAAAGATGTTACATATTATAATTGAATCAAGCTGGGGAACTACTTCTGAACTTACAAAATGTTCTTTCCTCCTGACATTGTTTGAATTTTCATGTGTACCACCCACAGTCCAGGCTTTCAACACTGTCAAAAAATAATACAAATGCTGAAAGTAACTCTATGGAATTAATTGGTAGAAACTGCTACAATAAAAAAACAAGGCATTGCCTTTTTATGGAGCTGCTGAAAAAGTTGACCGCATTAGCCCATACTGTTTTTCTGCAAAGCCTCTATGTAAAGGGATTTAACCTTTATATGTTTTACACATATTATTATTATACAGAATTTATATAGCGCCAACAGTTTGCGCAACGCTTTACAATATAAATGTACCTTACAAATACACATAAAATGGTGATCAGCTTTATGTAAAAATGTTGTCAATGTAGTTAACCAGTTCAGCTCCCTCAAGTAAAGGTAAAGGTACCAAATAACATTGCTACATCATAATTCCTATTAACACTTCATACTCTGCTCTGGAAGTCTCAATTTACATAAGAGGAGAAAGATCTGCTCTTGTGACACAAGTTGCTTTATGCAGACAAGGAGCTGTGAGGAAGGAAGATAAGCAGGTTGTACCACACATGCCCATAGTTTTTAGATAATGTTTTTTAGGGTGGGTGTTGTATGCCCAAAGTCTACAACTGGTCTACAACAATTATTATTGAGCATATTGATCATGCATGTCTTATGTGACTTCTGTCTAGTACTGAAGCACAGCTATTAAGCTTCTAGTCTGGGGCACAGCATAATTACTGAGCCATACTTCTCATATCTCACTGCTGGTATGTCTTCTGCCATTGATAACTTGTGGGTGTATGGTTAACTTGATTTACTAAAGTATATGCACATATGACTGTGCATTGAAGCTATAAGGATGAGCAAAACCTATGCACATAGAATTTATAATTTGTCAATGACATACATGAATGTTCTCGAACAGGCTGCACTTAATGTACACTGAATTTATTAATGGGGTGGTTGGTTATGGAAAACACATTCTAGAATATGCACACATGCCTGCTAATCTGTGGCCTGCCTGAAAAAAAGATGCAATTTTACCTACCGTTTTCCTAAACATTATCAGCATTTTTAGATGTGCATATTATATAGAAACCTGGCCTACAAGTGTAATTCAATCATATCCTCATGGTTTAGCCATGCTGTTGTTTATTTTATTTAGCAGCCTCAATAAATAAACCTTATAGGCAATTCATTCTGAAGCCATTTAAAAAAATAGTTGTTCATCAATAAAGCCAATTGCACTGTTTGACATACATATAGAGTAGAGAAATTAGCGAATGCTCTATCTTTAAAATATTGTGAACATATGTTCTTCTTTCAAAATCAATTAAAAATTGAATTTTAGGTAAACTATATGAACATCTATAGTAGTCTCTATTTACTTTTTTTGTCTGTTTGTTTTATTTATGTTTGTTCTTTTTTCTAAATTACAGTTTTGGATAAAATGGTAATTGTGGTTGTTAATGGACTCAAAGCACTGAAACGTCCTTGATATGACCCAAAGCTACTTACAAACTATCTTGGGTCATTAGATTAATAACAACAATAATTTGCATTTAAATTGGTTTTGGATGGAAATAAAATAAGCACAGTTTCCACTGTCTGTTTCAAACATGGATATGCAATGCTTATTAGCCAGGAAAAACGATGAAATCAGCAGGACTGTTATGTGTTTTAACAGACAAACAAAATCATGAAAAGATTATATTGAATAAACAATATAGTTGATAGTATTACTTCAGTCTAAAGTGGGTGTAAGCCCTCATATGATGTGAATGTACAATGTGTAAAGCACTGCAGAAATTGTTGATACTATATAAAAATACTTTGAATATAAAAAATGATTACATATGACATTCAGTATTTGCTTGCATGCTCTACCTGTCTCCTAAAGCACACATGTCAGGCCGAGTGTCACACTGTGTATGTCCTATCCTTGCCTGAACTAAGTATTGATAATAACTGACACAAAAATGGCGCTTTCAGATTTACATAAAAAAAGTTTAAGGCTTTACTATTTGACCATTTACTCATCTCTAGCAGCATGGACAGAGTCTAATGTATCAGATGTGGATGCAGCCAGGGGACAGGCCAGTCTCTATGGGGCTTTACAGCCTGACTGCTGACTTTTATGTCTGCTTTGAGAGAGAGAAATTAACAAAATTATAGTGCATGTACCTATTCTGCAGAAGCGAGGCTGGGCTATTATTTCAACTTATGGAGGCACTATCACTTTGCACATTCAGGGCAAAATGACATTGTATGCTAAAAGCCCATCCCTGAGCAGGTTTTGCTCACCAATACACACTTCTTTATCACTTTCTTCTACTTTAGCCCTTGCACTATTGCAAGGGAGTGGGGTTTTAAGTCATGAACAGAGATGAGTGAACCCATGCTGTGCCATTGCAGGAAACAGCAACAGGTTTAATTAAAGCCCATTTCCACCTTTGCAAAGGTATTTTCTTTTTTTTAAATACCGGTAATGCATACCAAGTGTACACTAAACAGGCATATGCAGTTGCTGAACACAGAAACTTACTTTTTTGTCCTTTCACTCATGCCTCCTTTTGAAATGGCTGCCTCTGTGATTTGCAAGGAGTCTGTGTAAATTAACTCTCTCTCTGAACTCCCTCCCCCTATTCATTAATAGTCATAGTGGCAACCCCTTGGACAGTGTATTTTGACCTGGAAAGGCAAAGCTGGTGTGCAGTGATCTTGTTACAATGACTTACAGGGAATCCCCAGCGTCAGTTTCCTATGGATAATTTTTTTTTAATTTGTAGGACTTAGGCCTACTAAAAAAAATAAGAAAGCCAGCATTGTGAGTCATGAAAATGTACACACATACATCATCACAGCACCTCTGCATTACCACAATAAATGCTAATCACTTACAAAGGTGGAAATGGGCTTTATATGCCTGTAGCAGCAACCAAAAGTATAGGAGAGATGTGATCCTTAGGTGGATGACTATGAATATATATGTATTCACTACCTCCAATTAGTACTATCAATATATGAAAATTAGGCTATTATGTAGAGAACGAGTACACAATAATAAGTGTTTGCTTGTGAAGACAGTGCTTGTAATGTTACCAACATTTTCAACCATGCTTTGAAATCTCAGTGACCCATTAAGAGCTGTAAGCTGTTTCCCTGCATGTGTTCACTAATAGGTCACCTTGAAGAAACACTATTTATTTCAATAAAAGAGCAAACTTGATTTATAATTCTACTTTACAGGATTTTATGAATTGTCAGTCATTGCCAAATACCTTGTTGGGGACACTATGAATACATCTGTGAATAATACCTCCTCTAAATTAAAAAAGCGCTTTAATCACAGCAGTGACACCTTAAAAAGCAGAGTGGCTAGAGTTGCTGTATACAGGTTTAGTGAATCAGGGGATGCAGAAATCAGCCCAAACAGGTGTTACTAGCTAGAGATATATTTTGAAAATGCACACAGCACATTTTCAAACAGGCAAGGTAAGCACACAAGACACAATGCGTATACTAGGGGCAAATTACCAGGAGAACACAACAAATAAGAACACTAGTACATGTCTCAGTCAAGAGCCAGCCTAGGCAGCTAACGGAGGTAAAATTTGATTTGAGGAGATTTTAGTGATTGATTAAATAAAGGAATAGAGGCTGATTATTTTCCGAAAGTAAACTGAAGTAACAAGCTAGATTCAAGAAAAAAAAGTGTAGTTCTTCTTACAAAGAAAAAAAATTACCCTCCCATTGCTTAAGTCTTTTCTTTGTTAAAGAGCTATGCCAACTAAACATTTTAAGAATTTTTAGCATCTGAAACACTTTCAGGTGCGCCAGCTGCCTGGTCCCCCCCCCCCCCGCATTTTACAATTCCTTCCTTTGGCCCTCACATCACTACTGTGCTCTGATAATAGCTGTTAAAAGGTACCACAGAAGGCAAATTGAGCCATCCAACACTTCTGGAAGTTTCAGATGTAGCGGATTCATCAATAAGCTTAGCACTGTAAGAGAGCAAACAATAGGGACAATAGACAGAGAGAACTTTTACTATTTTTTAATGTTTCTAACCTAGGGAATCCTTTTAACCCCAATGTATAGTAAATGATAAAAATAGACTACAAATTTCACCAAATAACATTTCAAATGATTGGTGCCTATGAAGGGTCAAGTAATTAAGTCACTAAATGAAAACATCTTGAAAATATTGATAGAGGAATTTTTAAAAGTTTTTTCAATTACTTATTTTCTTTACTCACCTGCAGTGTGGTTCAACACAGTTTTTTAGTATTTGGTATGCTTATTACTCATAACTAAGAACTCCTACAGAAAGGCAGACTTGGTGACTTGCATCCTGTATAGTGGACATGAGCCATTGGGGGTGATTTACTAACCTAAACACACGCACGCACCAGGTGCGTGTGATTTTTACACAGCAAAGCGTATTTATCAACCAAAAAGTCTCTAAAAGCATACTTCCGCTAATGCCATATATGGAAAAATCATGCACATGATGCATATATAATGCTGCTTCACAGTTTAGACAAAAATGGTTAGCTCATGCATTTACATTCCTGCATTCATCAACGCAAGCAACACAATGTAGAGCTAATTTACACAACATCACCTTGCAATTCAGGGCAGGGCTTTGCACAACACACCTGCTGGGTGTGTACACACTACAAAGGTGTTTAGATTCCACCCATAGATCATGCTAGGAGGGAACACACTACAGAGGTGTATACATGTTCGTGGTGTGTTTATAAGGTTAGTAAATCAACCCCATTTTCTCTTTTGACCAATAATGTCAAATGAAGGGAGCCTTTATCTCTGTTTTCCACAAACTCTCTCCATTTTCCAAAATCCAAATATTGCACGTTTCTGGTCATTTGAAATGACCATCTTACCTTTTCTTATAAGGTGTGTCACTGGCTATTTTACCTCTCTCTTTCTAGATATGCTCAGTTCTGACACACAATTTCAAGAGTGCACATTCTCAGTGACAGAAAAAAAGCATGCTGTACTAGACTAAAGAAGAAAAAAAAAGACAGAGTCATATTGCTTACCATCCCAGATAAAAAAAAACTTTGGTTAAAAACATGTCTACAGTTTTTTTTAAAGTGAACTGAAAATTATTTTTTGTCTGAAAAGCAGAAATTTACATTTCCAGAAATCTATTAGCTATAGAACACAAGGCAAACATGAAATAAATCAGTTACATTTGTGAAAACTGTAGTGTGTTTACACTGCATTTATTACTGTATGCTTAGTAACAGCCACTTAGAGAAAATTAGAGAAAATTATATTCAACCATAACATACACTAATCATCAATGTACTCAACATTTTCATTTATATTTGTGTTGAAGTGATATCCAGAAATATTTTCATAATCATCTCATGTGTATTTTTTAATTCAAATGTTTTAATACTTAAAGTACTTGAATACATTAAATGACAGTCAAAATAAAGGATAACACAAGGTGTGTATATGTATATGAGGAGAATTTATTTTAAAAATATAGTACTTCATAAATAATTTTTTATTTTCTTGACATAATTTAGTCATTAGTCAGTGGTGAATTATGCCTTTCACTTTTCAGAGCCAATAAATACAGTTTGCCAATAAAGAATTAGATCTGTAGATTATCATAATGTCATATTTTTAGAAAATATAAATGCTTTCATTCATTCATACCTTTAAATATACCTTTTTAGTACTGGAAATCTTATTCCGCTGGTACTGGAAACCTGTCAATCCCCAAAATGAAGAGAAAAGAGTTACGGTATATTTTAAATGCTGTTAAGACCTGTATAGAGATGAACAGAAAAAATAATAGACTTGCCATTGCATAGCTTTTTATGTATGCTATTGAAATAAAAAATGTTTTACATTTGCTTACATCAAAACTTCTTTACTAATTTATTTGTTCTACTTATCTTTGTAGTGCATTTAGTGTACTATATGTAGAACTACAGTTAATACCTTCAGTTTAGGCTATACGTATGATATGAAGGTAGTTTTTCTGCATTTGAATATATGAACACTTTCCTATAGCAATGCAAACCTTTTTATAAACTTTAAATGAATGTATGTTTTATTTTATTTCCTTTAGATTCATAGAAACATTCTTATCAGTCCCAAACCAACATGAAATTAAAGTCTAATGTTTCAACCACAGTCAATCAATGCAAACACAAAGAGCATACATTTGCCATCAGTCTATTGTGTAATGTGCTTGGTGCAGGGATACTTTACTCTGATTCATTAAAGCAAAGCCCATGGGCACACACATCCTGGCTTGAAACACTGTGCATATAAGCATAGCTTGGGAGCTGACTGCACTTGATGTTGTTGAAGGTAAAGCTGCATTATTCTTTAATAAATAAAGTGCATGAATAACCAATATTTTATGACTTTAGATTACAAGTGAGAGCAAATATATGAAATAAAGGTAATTCAGGGTAAATAAGGTGGTTACACAATAAAGCAGAATGTAAAATAGCAATACAATAATGTTAGCTCAAGATATGGTCGACATGTACTGCTGTTTAACCTTTTCATTAACGATATTGGGGAGGGGGTAAACAGCCATGTTTCAGTGTTTGCTGATGATACTAAAATCGGGAGGTTAATAGACACTGAATCAGACACTATAACATTACAGGAGGATCTGGATAAAATAGGGGAGTGGGCAACTACATGGCAGATGAGGTTTAATGTAGATAAATGTAAAGTTATGCACTTTGGGGTTAAAAATAAGAAAGCAAATTACACACTAATGGGAGCTCCGCTGGGGAAGTCCGAAAGGGAAATAGATTTGGGGGTTATTGTAGACCACAAGCTGAATAACAGCTCGCAGTGTCGGGCTGCGGTAAACAAAGCAAGTAGGGTCCTGTCCTGTATTAAAACGGGAATGTTTTGCAGGGACAAGTCTATAATTGTGGCACTTTATAGATCACTGGTTCGGCCTCATCTGGAGTATGTGGTCAGACAGCGTAATATTAGGGACCACAATTATCTGAGAAACCTTGACGTGACAATGTGGCTTCCCCATATATTTGCAAATCAATGTGACTAAACCTCTGTTTGTATACAATAGTTTAACAGATTAGTGTTGATAACATGCTAAAAATGTGCTAGTGACCCCTTTTGTGCTGACAATTGTAGAAAAAACATGTAGGCAATATATTTCTTAGCAAGCATCTGGTAACCTGCAGTATTGAAGGATTTATTTATAGTTGTCTATGTGACTGCGGTGCCTTTTATGTAGGAAAAACCAAGAAGCTGTTCAAACAGTGAATAAATGACCATGTTTATGTTTTCAAGTCTGTCAAGTTAAGATCACCTGTGGCTTGCCACTTTATTTTTGAACATAAATGCAATTTAGAGATGCTTCTGCTTCTGATAGTAAACACAAAAATGTATAAGGATATAGAAATGGTGAAACATAAAAACAATTTTTACTTTTAAAGTTGCAAAACATTTGGGCTTGAACACATTTTTGCAGTCTTTCTTTAAGTAATTTGTGTAATAATCTTTTTGTAATAATATTATTAAATATGTATGAATATGTTGGATGTAACTTTTAAAACTATATATAAGTATAATGTTTAGAATTTCTGTTGCTTTATTATTAATTGATTTTTATGAGCATTGGAACAAGCATTACCCCCTTAGTGTTACATTTCCCCCACAAAAAAATGTTGCTTTAACACCCAGGTTAAAATGTGCATTTTAGGCCTGAACATTACTTAAAATGTAAAAACATTATGGGGGTTTATTTATAAAGCTAGCCGAAGGATCAGCCGTAGCTTCGGCTGTCTGATCCCTTCGGTTCATTAGAACCGAAGGGCTGCTGTACGGGCTATTCACTATAGCCTGTACAGCTCCCGAAGTTGGCCGATCGACTCGGTCGAGCCGAAGGCAAATGCTATGGCTGGCGGTGAGCCGCGGTGAAAGCCGAAGCGCTGGCCGAAAGCCTTTTACTGACAGCTGGGCGGAGCCAGCCGTGATCTCACGGCTGGCTCCGGCCACTTGCAATGACAGATCAGCGTCCCCTGGTTACCAAGTTACTAGGGGACGCTGAACTGTTATTACAATTATACTTTTATATCATGGCCAGCTCCACTGAGCACTCATGACAGTTCCCCTGACAGTTCCTCTGGTTACCAAGTAGTGGTAGAGCAGTGTAAACGGGAGGGCTTCAGTCAGAAGATGCAGGAGCAGAAAAATGAGGGATGCGAGGTGTACAGATTCCTGGAAGTCAATAAGGTGGCAGGAAACTTCCATTTTGCTCCTGGTATAAGCTTCCTGCAGTCTCATGTCCACGTGATATATTTTATTTATCTTTTTTATTACTCTTATACTTTTAAAAATCACATAAGAGCTAATAAGTCCCTATGTTATAGCATAGTGCAGGTGACAGATCCTCTTTATGGAAACATCGGACATCAGGATCATGCCCATCCCAGCACTGCTTCCAAACACCTATACCTGCTTGGCCATTCTGAATGCTGCTCACCAGCCTGAGTCCCTAGTAGTAACACTAAGCACTACTCGGGCCAGGAACTGAATTTTAAAACAGCTACCCCAAGTAACACTTGTAATTAACCATTTTTACATTGAATTTCTGGTCTGAGTAATACTCAGGGTTAACGCTAGGGAAGTTAATGCATTAAGGTGTAACTATGGGCAAAATCATTCAATGTCAATAACATTAGCACAGTGGGTTTTGTTTACCTTATTACAGGAGTCCCTCCTGTAACACAGTTTTATCATTATCCTGTTAATCTTGCCAGTAGATCCAAGGATTTTCAAACTCCGTTAACCTTCTTGGCGGTATTCCCGAGTGTGGCTCGGGGTTAATTTTCTGTACCCTAAGCGGTAACCCCGAGCCACACTCGGGAATACACAGCGCGTCTCTTACCTTGCCCTCCGGCCGATGCCAGCATCCATTTTCCAGGTTGCGTCCCTTGTGAGCGTCTGCGTTGCAGGGGGGCGGAACTGGCGGGAGATTCAAAAGTTTAAAAAAATGAAAAAAAACCCGAAAACAAATAGAACGAAAAAAGGGGGAAAAAAAAAAAAAGAAAAAATCATACCGCCAGGGAGGTTAACAAATCCAAGCTGTCAAGCAAAAGGCACTTTGGAAAATTTACATGCAAGTCGTAGGGGTACTTGCAGTCAGCTTTCATTCATAGCCAAAAGAAGAAAAAAAAAACTGTTGCTTAAAGTTGTCCGTCAGTGGCATTATCACACCAGTTTATATAGACTTTCAAAACAATTGTTCGTAACCATATGGCAAATTATATTCCTGCAGGCAATAAGTTTAAAAGGCTAAAAGGAAAACCCATGTGGCTCACTACCAATGTTAAACAAGCCATAAAGAAAAAGAAAAGGGTGTTTAAAAAATATGAAAATGAAGGAACACTGTGGTCATTTGAAAGTTACAAAGAATATAATAAAATATGTCAAAAGGAAATAAAGATTGCAAAGATTAAAAACGAATGACAGGTTAGAAAAGGAGTGCAAGACAAACCCCCTTAAATTGAATTAAGTATTTTATTAGCAAAAAGTCAGGTCTGAGCATGTAGGCCCCTTACAAGATAACTCAGAGTTGGTAACTGGGAACGCAGAGAAGGCAAATCTATTAAATGCTTTCTTCACCTCTGTTTACAGTAAGTTACAAGGTGGACCAAGGTGGCTTAAAGACTACATTCAGAGCGAGATGATTAATGATTCACACTTTGAATGGTCTGAGGTTGTTAGTGGTGTACCCCAAGGTTCAGTGTTAGGTCCCTTACTGTTTATTTTATTTTTTATTTATGACTGATATAGAGTTTGAGATTAAGGCCTCGTTCACACTGAGCGATTTATCGTGCGGTAATTCCCATGATATCGCGGCTATTTACAGCGCAATATCGCTCTCCAATGCAATCCAATGGGGCTCTGTCCGTCGCTGTCGCGGGTCGTGCATCGCTACAGCAGGACCCTTTTTCTAGCGGATTTTGCAGTGATTCTAGCTTGCTCAATGCAAGCATTTGCGCGATATCACGCGACAAACGCGCGATATCGTGCAAAATGCAAATCGCACGACAAACACGCGATTTGCGAATCGCTCAATGTGAATGGGGCCTAAAAGTACAATTTCTGTGTTTGCAGATGATACCACACTGTGTAGTGGAAGACAGTCCTTACAGGATGTCTATAACTTACAAGGAGAGATTAATGAACTGTTTAATTGGGCAGGTATTTGGCAAATTAAGTTTAATGTTGATAAATGTAAAGTTACGCGCATGGGGACTAAAAACATGAATACATAATACACTCTAGGGGGAGTCAGTGATGGTGAAGGATCTGGGTGTTCTGGTAGACATTAGACTCAATAATAGCATGCAGTGTCAAGCTGCAGTTTCTAAAGCACACAACATACTTTCTTGTAATTAAAGGGATATAGACTCCAGAGATAGAGACATAATCCTGCCCCTGTACAAAGCATTAGTAAGACCTCATCAGGAATATGCAGTTCAGTTTTTTTTCACAAAAAGGATGTTGTGGAACCTGAGAAAGTGCAGTGAAGAGCGACTAAACTGATAAGAGGCATGGAGGAGCTCAGCTATGAGAAAAGATTGACTGACCTGAATTTGTTCTCTCTGGAGAAGAGGTGATTAAGGGGGGACATGATCACCATGTATAAATACATAAATGGTCCATATAAAGAGCTTGGTGCCAAACTATACAAAAGAGGAAAAGAGGTTTACCTTCGCATTCGGAAAGGATTCTTCACAGTTAGAGCTGTGAAAATGTAGAATAGACTCCTCCAAGAGCTAGATCTAAGAAGGTCAGTAACTGTTTAAAAAAATCAGGATGCATTCATAAATGCACAGAATATTACTAGATATTAACATTATATACTGTAAGTAATATACACATAAGAGAATATTGATCCAGGGAATTTCTGATAGCCATATGGGATCAGGATTTTTTTCCCCTGTTGGAGCAAATTGAACCAGGCTATATAGGGTTTTTGCCCTCCTCTGGATCAACTGTGGGCATATTGTTCTGTTTTTTATTTATTTTCTTTTTTTTTCTCGTGTCTCTATATGCTGAACTCGATGGACTTTTTTCAACCTGAATAATTATGTAACTGTATACCTTTGTAACTATGTGGAAAATACATGAGATTTTGGAAGATATAAAAGAAACAAACCTTTGCCAAATTTAGGTTTTTTTTCCAGCACAATTAATTTGTATCTAGAATTGTCATAATTTGGAGTGTGTCTATTTTCCCTGAATACTTTTGGAATGCAAAGCAACAAAATATGTTTGTTCATTTACCTAACTTACCAGTCATCTGAGGTCTATATTATGTTTGATGGATTTGATTTACATTTATGATACTAGATCCTGTGCCTTATATGGACTTACATGACCTTACTAAGCTGGCTTTAGATTATGAATGCATACGGTAAATATATGCAAGGATAATGTTATCATCTTAATCTTTATATAAGACTGTATGTTCTAAACTTATTGTTATGATATCCTGAATGCTTATTTTTTGATAATTTTATACATCCTAAAATATATTTTAAATATATGCATTAGAATGTATCTGGTCAGCTATTACTGTTTCTATCAGGTTCTTGGTATCGAATTGTTTGGATACACATTATAAATTATTTCATATATTAGCAAAGTATAGCAGTAAAGGTTTGGCTGTTTGAAACTCTACTACAGAATTTAGGTTTTTGATAAGGATGTTCAGATACCAGTAAGACTAGACTAGAAAAAAGCTTAAAAGTTAGGGCAGGACCACCAGATATAATTTTAAAAGTTGCAAATTTCAAAATTTGTAATTTACATTAACATGTTATGGCTTGTATGAGCTGTTATTGTTTGAGTTTACATATACTTTACTCAATTAAAATAATGGAATGAAAATCGAGAGTTTTGAAAAAATACTATTTAAAAATTAAACACACAATTATGTAAACATGGGAACACAGGCACAATATTGATCCATTTAGGTAAAATATGTCCCAGTTTACTTTCTTAGGTAAGCAGCACCATTAGGGAATTTTTACATGTATTTTGTGAATATGCCTATGAATAATTGATTAACAGTTAATTAGTTGTAATTAAATGTGCTTACTTTGTAGTAATCCAGATATTGTACAAATATACAGTAATAATTAAATAATACTAGCCAGCATAACTCTATTTATAATTGACTTGATTATTAATGCATTATGTATAATTCTATTTATAATTGCTATGATTATTACAGTACTATATTGTTTCTAGGGAATTAAAGGATCCACATGTCTGTGCTAAAAGCAAAAAAATAGATGGGGTTTGTACCGCATATAATTAAACAAGAAAAGAAAATGTTTACATTGCCTATAGCTCTTTCTTTTTTTCCTGGTTAAGGAAATCATGAAGAGATAGGCCAAATATACGAGCATATGATGCTGAAGCTGCATAACTAAAAAGGAGCTAGTGGTTAAACAGTTTGCTTTATAAACAGGATGTGAGAACCCCATATCAAACATACTGGGGAGCTTCCTAAAACTGGTGCAGACAGAATATGGAGCAGCTGTGCATAGTAACCAAGCAGATTTTTTTCAGCTTTTGTGTGCTCCCATCTTAGTAAATTTACCATGTAGCATGTTCCAAAGGGTAGGATACACTGAGCTAATCAGCAAAATTCTCAAAACATTATTTAGCAGAAAAAGTTCTTGACATGTACATTGATTCTCTAAGGCTAATTCAGGTATAAGAAACCATGTTTATGGCATATGGGAATTAAAACATACATCTATGGGAACATACGTTTTAAAGGTAAAATCTAGGAATGGACTACCTTTGGACTTTACACTGATCAACAGTTTTAAGTCAATAACACCTGACTGGCTATTATAAACATCATCTTTTTCTACACTTTTGTTTGCCCCAGTTTTTTAAAAGCTATGTTATATCTAGTTATCACACTAAGGGAGCTATTCACAAAGGAGCCGAAGGATCCAGCCATAGCTCTGGCTGATCCTTTGGCTCTCTTCGACCAATGGAGCCCTTCGGTTCATTTGAACCGAAGGGCTGCTGTACAGGCTATTCACAATAGCCCGCCTTTTGCCCTCACGGCTGGCTTCTCCCAGTTGTAATGACAGATCAGCATCCCCAAATGACCTGAGGATGCTGAGATGTCATTAAACAATGACAACTGGCTGGAGTCGGCCCTGACATCACGGCCGGCTCCGCCGGTGCAGACCGATAGGAAACAGTTGGGCGGAGCTAGTTGTCACTGCTAGCTCCACCCATTTTCCCCCTAAGTTTTATATTGTTAAAAAATCTTTACTTATTTTTTATTTAACTATTTATTTACATTTTAAAAATCTTTTTTTCAACTTTTTTCATTGATTTTATTCTGCTCAGTACCACGGAGGCAGCAAGCAGAATAGCTGAGCCGAATGCCTCTCGGCGGCATTATGTATTCACTCACTGCCGTTCGGCGCTTTATGAATAGGGGCAAATGGCAGCGAGTGAGCAGAGCATGTTCGGCTGACCGAAGTGCAGGCGAAGGCTGATATACAGGTGAAACTCGAATAATTAGAATATCGTGCAAAGTTCATTTATTTCACTAATGCAACTTAAAAGGTGAAACTAATATATGAGATAGACTCATTACATGCAAAGCAAGATAGTTCAAGCCGTGATTTGTCATAATTGTGATGATTATGGCTTACAGCTCATGAAAACCCCAAGAACCCCAAATCCACAACCTCAAAAAAGTAGATTATTACATGCAATCAATAAAACAAGGATTGTACATAGAACAATATCGGACCTCTGAAAAGTACAAGCATGCATATGTACTCAGTACTTGGTTTGGGCCCCTTTTGCAGCACTTACTGCAATTACTTTTGCACGATATTCTAATTATTCGAGTTTCACCTGTACGGCTGATTTCAGCCGATGTATGCTTGAAATCAGCCGTACTGAGCCCTAGTGAATAGCCGAACGTTGTTCGGCTCACTTCACTTCAGCTGGGTTATTCACTCAGCTGCCTTCGGTAGCTTTGTGAATAACCCCGTAAGTATTTAGTGCCAGGCAAAATCTCTCTACTTGTATGCTCACATTATTATGCATTCATGGTAAAATAAAATCTAAGTAGTAGAAGTAAACTTTTTTTAGTAGTTTTAATGAATGTCAGATAGAGGTTTAAAGAGTCAATGCTAAAGCACCCATACACGGGCATGAATGACCTTATCATCCAACATGTTCTGACTATATTTGAGAAATATGTATAACTTAGCTTGTACAAACAGCAGGGATATCAGCTGCATTTTTTAGTAAATTGTTGCATGAGCCTTGTGGTTCTCTGAAGAGTATCAAACACAGTTCATAATGAAAAAAAATGGATGTGGATGTTTTATTGAATGTGCTCTACTAAATGTAAGTAATAAAGTAAAACAATCTTTAAAGGGTCTGAATATTCCTGATCATATTCTCATATATAAGCACATTTAATCCATTTGTAAATCAACTTTATTTCATAACTCTGAAATAGAGTTGTAGATATGGTACCAATTATTATTGAGTCCTGATAATTATCTTTCCATACTTGCTGATACCGAGTACCTATACCGGTACTTCCAGTAGCAAGGAGCCAGCAGCATGTCATCACCTGCCGCCCGGCTTCCTCATTGCCCGGGAAGCCAGCTTCATGATGTTTAGCCGGCTCCATGCTGATTGCCCAGGAAGCTGGCTTCCCAGCCAATCAGCATTGAGCTGGTTGTTTGGCAAACTCCATTCTGATTGGCCAAGAAGCCTGCAATCCCAGACAATACCAGACAATCAGCATGGGGCTGGCCAATCAGGAAGCTGAGAGCCCATTGCCCAGCTTCCTGATTGGCCAAGAAGCCGGCTCCATGCTGTTTGGCTAGCTTGATGTTGATTGGCTGGAAAGCCTACTTCCAAGCCAATCACTATTGAGCCAGCTTCCCAGACAATCAGAAAGCCAGGAGGTGGGTCATTACCTATGGCCCAGCTTCCTGATTGGCCAGGAAGCTGGCACCATGCTGTTTGCCCCACTCCATGCTGATGGGCTGGGAAGCATATTTGGCCCCATGCTGTTTGGCCGGCTCAATGCTGATTGACCAGGAAGTCGGCTTCAGACAATCAGGAAGCCACGTGGCGAGTCATCACCCAGCTTCCCCCATCACCCATGGCCCAGCTTCCTGACTTGCTGGGAAACCGGCTCCATGTTGCCTCACGGAATTAACCAGTCAGGGGAAATCTCCCTCTGGCCATAACCTCGGGACAAGTATTGGAGCATTTGACCAAGTGTGAGTACTTGCCAATTACTCTCAATATCAGCACAGATACCGATACTAGTATCGATATCGGTGCATCCCTAATTGCAGAAATTATGAATATGTTATTTTTCCAATCTGCAAAAGAGTTAGCTATACTTGCATCATTTGAAAGGTGGCAACCTAAAGTTACAGTCTGTGTAATGAACAGTCAAATAATTTTATGTTATACACATGCAGATGCAATTAGATTTATTTCATGTGTTCAGATTAGAAAACCAATTTTATTAATAAAATTGTTTTTGTTTGCAGACAAACAGTATTGTAGTCAAAATTCTGAGCAAATTTATTTAACTTGCCCATACCTAATCCATATTGTGAATCCATGGTTTATAATACTATTAGTATTAACAGGGTTATTCACAAAAGGGTGAAGAGTTTGGAGAAGGCAGGAGAAGTGAGCAATCTAGGACAACATAGCTGAACTGGAGAATTTTTCCAAATCAGCTATTTTGGCCTAGATTGTTCCCTTCTCCAAACTCTTCATCCTTTTGTGAATGACCCTGTAAGGGTCTAAGTCTTTGACCTACATCAAGTACATTGAGAAGGCAATTTCTGGCCAAAGTACCATGTAACGTGTACATACATTATGGAACTTAGAGGTAGTATGTGTTGCATACCAGTCTGCACCCAACTTAGAAGTTAGAAGTGAGCAATCTAGGACAACATAGCTGAATTGGAAAGTGAGCTGAATTGGATAACTTTTCCAAATCAGCTATGTTGTCCTAGATTGTTCACTTCTCCTGCCTTCTCCAAACTCTTCATCCTTTTGTGAATAACCCTGTAAATGTTTAAATCCCAAGTTAATTTACCTATTTTGGACCATGCATGAGTAGAACATGGCTTTTTCTTGTACTGTGTGCCTTCTCGTATCCGTTTGATTGCTTATTTTCCAGAACAGTGACCCAAAACACAAAGCAGCTCCTTTTTTGAAGGATGAACAAAAATGAGTACAGATTAAACTCTGACAAAGCAAGCAAAGCAGATTTATAATAATGTTAAAATGCTAATCATTGCCCAGATTTTTTTGGGTGTTATAGAAAATTATTAATGCTGCAATTATGAAGTTAAGTCAAAACCCCAATCATATTCCAATACAATTTCCAGATTCATTATGTAATTTGTTTTTTTCAAATGCTATTCTAGTGTCTTGCCATTGTGCATATTACTGTAATTAATGTTAATAATTGAACACTGTACAACTGAGCACATGTTCGTTAAATGTGTTTACCTGTTTGGTACTATATGGCTATACTCTTTGTGATGTAATTAAATAGGATGTTTGCATCATATAAAGTTTAGTTCTACTGGCTCTGCCATAAATCATCCTCAAACTGCTTTGGACAATTCGGGATTCAGCTTCTGTGACTAAAGCATCTTTATTTTAAATCTAAATACTGAGCAACTTAGCTTTTGTTTCATACACATTTTATATTATTCCTAATACATATTGCACAGCCTATTCCATTTACTTTCTCAGCATTATTGGAAGGTAAAGAAGGTATGACTACCATCTGAAAGATGTAATAATTTCCTCATGTTCTCTGTAGGAACTATTTTCATGAATTGCTTGAAAACAGGCACGCAGTAGGGCAGTTCTATTCCTATCCCATTCCGCTCTCTTGGTATGTTATAATTTTGGTACTTGCTTAACTATCAAATGAAAAGGGAGAAGACAGAGCAGTACTGGGAAAAGCCATATAATTCTGTGTAGTGATGTGCTCTATCTATAGAAGCATAATGACATACTAAGAGAGAGGGAAGGAAAGCCTATGACCTTTGATCTGTAAAGTCAGCAGAGGGCAAACCAAAAGGTCATAAATAATCCTAGATCCTTCTACTATGCCTGCACATCAGCTGGGGGACTTATTAAAAAGTCACAAGACACAGGGTTTTGTAAGTATGCTTGCATAATTTTTATCTTTCATTTTCGGAGTGTTTGCATTAAAACAATAAACTTTAGTTCTGTTTTAACTTCAGATCTGTTTTAATATCAAATAAACCTAATAGTTACAATTTATGAAAAGATAAACATTGCACAGGAAAATAATACACTGATATATCATAAAAAAATACCTTATCCCTCTCTTTCCAAATAAATGCACTGATATCCACTGTATGGTCAAATTTGGGATGAAAGCTATTTAACCTACCATTGGACATGTAAGTTTTGTTTCGCTCAGAATTGAAATTCGGACAAATTTCTTTACATTTAGACATTCGGATGCATCTGAATGACCAAATTCAAATTTATCCAAATTTAGGATGCATTCAAATTTCTGAATTCTAATGTATCTGAAATTTCAGATGCATCAGATTTGATTTTTCTGAATGAACTAAATTGCCTGTGTGACTGTTCTCTAGCCAATAAGATTTTTGTTTGGCTGTTGGGGGTTGTGTCAGAGGCACTGTAAGGGTGTCACAGACTTACCCGGCGTGTCCCCGCGCTCCAGCGAAGGGTCGTCTCGTGCGTGACGTCACGGCGGCTCCTCCCACGGGGCGCGGCTACCAGGGTAAAGGGTCAGCTGGTTCGTCGCTCGGCGTTCTCTCGTTGTGGAGAGTCGAGTGACGAACAGAGAACCCACAGGCTTCCCTTGGATAGTCAACGCAGATCACTGCCCAGAACCACTAATTGGCGAATCGAGACTGCTACCCCGCTGTGAGCCCAGAACGATTCAGAGCACACAACCGCAAGTATTCTGGAAGTCATTGCAAATCTTGCTGAACTTGCTACATGTGTTAGTGCTTGCTTGCATGCTGCTTATGTGTTGCTATCTCAAACGCACACCCACTAAGCCTTCCCAGATGATCCGGATTGCCTCTTCTTCAGTTAGCTATACCTACTAAGAGACGTAGGACTGACACATTCTCTAAAACTGCCATATTAACCCATGACGGGTTGTGATAGTGCTAAAGTCACTGGTCTGCTGATAAGTATGTTATTGGAGAGTATTTGAGCTATCCACATATTGCTTACATGCTTGCTACCTGCTGATAAAACTGTGTAGTGGTACATCTAATTGTCTGTTGCTGAATAACCTGGCATTTACCTCCCCATTGACTCTGCCTACATATCCGATATATACATCTGCTTTGATTACTTGAGATTAACCCTTAGCTACTCTTACTGCTTGTCTCCCCATTTGATACTCCGCACGCTGGTACCCCACATGTACAGCTTGCCACATATGAGTGTGGGGTAAGGGGTACTACCCTTATATCATCTTAGCCTAATCCTCACTCCAGTATAACAGGAAGTATATGATGAGTGCGGTCTCCCTCTAGCAGTTAATGTAATTGGGAGTCGCTCACTGACCTTCCTTATCCAACAAAACCCCCATCGGTTCCGCAGCTGTGATCCAGTTAGACACTTATCACTGCACCAGCCTTGACAAAGGGTGCCTTCCTGTTGAGGAGATTAGTGCCGATCAGAGCAGTAGCAGAGCATGCGGTGTCCAACTGCTGTTTCTGTTAAAAAATCAGTGCAATTGCTTTAATTGTTTAGTTAGGTTATTAGTGAGTGTGTAATCCAGGGAGAGAGTCTGTTACTGTTGTATTATCATTTCCTGCTTATATCATTTTTTTCCCTGTGGCATGCCAGTGTTTTTTTTTTTTTTATTTATTTGTGCTATTTCTTTAAGTTGCCATTTATTTCATATTTTTTTTAATTAATGACATAATATTTTCTCTTTAAATTAAAATGGATTGTACAGATATAATCAGCTTTCTTGAAGTGGACAGTGTTCCTGCTGCTACTCCTACTGACAATCTCACTGATACAGCCAGCTGCAGCTGCACCACTTGGGACATGACAGGCTCCACATCTGTGTCTGTATCACAATCTGGCACTGTGGCATTTGCAGGCTCAGCCATAACCAGTCCCTCCATCAGTAGTAAAACATCTACCACTGTTAGGTTTGCAGATTGAGAGTTACAATTAAATCTATAAAGGAGAGGCAACAGGAGCAGGTGGCCCATCCTGTGTTTTTAGCCCCTCAGCTTAACCTCCCTCCCTACGAAGATGAAAAGATTAGGCAGGGACACTACAGCTACAATTCCACATGGGGTTGAGCCCAGGACACGCCAGGCACCTACTTATTGTCAGACACCTACTATATAATATTTGAAAATGGGTTTACCTTCCCCCATCAGAATTTGTTATGCCTCAGTCTCCACCTGTGTACTCCCCTGACAAGTCACCTGCCCTACCTGCCTGTTCATTTATTGCTGTAGAGTCACCCACCCAGGAACTTAGCACTGCCACTACCAATTGTAGGTGCCAAACCTCCTCAGTGGTCAAGATACCAACAATGTTCAGGGGTCCTCCTGTTCTACCTTAGCCAGAGGCCACACTAGAATCCACAAGCCACAACATGAAAAAGCATGACGTTGCTCCATCAGGGCAAGGTGAAGAAACCACAGTAGTGGAAGAATCTTCAACGGATAATATTAAAAATCAATTTGCCAAAATTACATGGCCAAAAACAACCAAAAACCTTTTTGTTAATTGTTTGTTGTTGTTGTTTTTTTTGGTTTAGAGTTCATTGAGGCTCCATGGCCAAAAGAAAAAAATATATAAAAAAATTAAAAAAACAAAAAAAGTTTGTTGATTGTTTTTTGTTGCTTTTTGTGTTCATTGCAGCTTCATGGGCTAATTAACAAAAGAAAAAAACTCCCCTAAATTTTAAAAACCATAAAAAAACAAGAACAAAGTTTGTTGGTTGTTTGTATATTTTTGGGTTCATTGAAGATTTTCTAAGCTCCCGAGAAATCCTGCCCTGGGTAAATTATAAAGTTTCTAAAAAAACTGCAAAATTATTTAAAAACCATAAAAACAAGAAAAAAGTTAATTGGTTTTTTTGTATATGTTTGGTGTTGGTTGTTTATTGCTCGTTGTTTGTATATTTGTTGGTTCATTGAAGCTTTTCCAAGCTGCTGAGAAATCCTGCCATACCTACCTCCCCGGGCAACTGTCTCCCACCACCCTCCCTGGATGTCACAGTTGCCTGTGCATTCATTCAGTGATGGGATTTGCTCCCATCTAAAGTGCTCATCTTATATTTTAGGTTACATTATGTTGATCTCCAATGGTTCTAAATGAAAAAAAAAATCATAATCGACATGTCTAATGACCAATAAGGACAAAGATGACCACTACGGACTAAAATTACCATTACAGACTAAAATGACCAGTATGGAATAAAATGACCAGTATAGACTAAGAGGAGTGGTGGCTGAGAGGCGGATGTGAGTTGATGTCAGTGAGATTGATCCAGCGTTTCATCAAGGCTTCACTTGTCGGATCCTCTGTGTTGCATGTGCGTGGAGGCTGGGTGGCTGTGAGGCAGCGTCCTCTGACAGGTGGGCAGCTGCTCTTTCATTTTGCTGGAGGTGCACTCCAAGTGTGCTGATATGGTGAGGAGGAGGGATGTTGGTGTGGGCTCAGAACTCCCTATGCAGGACGGTGGTAGTTGTGCTGGTAAGAAGTTTTCACCACAGACCTCCTCTATAAAAGACAAACAAAAGGAAGTGATGGTGCACTTGGAGAAGCCAGCCAGAGATGCATCTAAAAGGTATAGATTATACCTCTACGCCTAAACCTGTGCAAGTTGCATCTGAGAAAGGTGACAAATCTCTGGTAAAGATTAACTGTGATATGCCTGGCATGGAAGTGGGTGTGCAAAAATGTACAATGGATTCCTCTGGGTGACAGGATCCTTGATTACAGTGGGATATATCTAATGAGCTCACTCTTAAAGATGTATTGGTGGCTGTACAGCACTGCATTACCTCCCTGACCTCCCCATTAGAACAAGTTCAAGCCAGTCAGTGACCTTGAGGATGGGATTAACCTTATGTGCGCCGACCATAAATTTACTATGCAAAGAACTATTGCCAATTCTTCTAAGTTTGAAGATATAGAAAACAGACCAAGGTGTAACAACATTAGAATGGTCGGCATTCCTGAGAATGTGTAGGGTGCAAATCCAGTGGCTTTCATAGAAAAATGGGTAATGGAAACTGTAGGCAAAGACTACCTGTCTTCTATGATTATGGTGGAAACAGCACAAAGAGTTCCCACGTGCCCTCTACCACCAGGCAGTTTTGCTAGGCCCATTTGAATCTCTAATTACAGAGACAAGGAAGCCATCCTATGCAAAGCTCGTAAATTAGGGGACTTGTTTTTGGCCAGGGCAATGCTCTTCACAGATTTTCCCCATAAAGTGCAGAAAAAGAGGACCCAATTTCAAAAGGTTAAAAAACGATTGAGACAACAAAAAATACATTACTCTATAATTTTTCCTGAGAAATGCGAGTAATTGATAATGGAGAAATGGTCTTTTTTTAAACACCTCTGTCAGCAGCAGCCAGGTTGGATAGACAATCTCATAGATAGAAAATAGAAAATACAGAGAATTTAGTCTATATCGATATCGTTATAGCAAAGGATTCCTTAATAGAAATACTGCATTTATGGCGCCATGCTCTGAATTGAATTGGATGTATGGAAATAATGTCTTTAACCTGTTGCTCCTGTGTGGAGTTTGTTTTTTCTAAATGTAGTTTTTTGGGGTGTAAAGTGGGATTATTGTTGATGTACTGTTTGATGTATTTTTTATTCTTCAAGCACAGGACAGGAACAGTTGTTGGACATCTCAGGTTCATTTATATGTTATACTTCAAGGGTTTATTCATATGTTACATATATTGGCCCCAGAATAGACATGTGTGGTTTGTTTCATTGCAAATCAAAATTTTAATGAATTTTCCGAAATTGGGACAATCGGACACATCCGAATCCCAATGCACCTGAATGTGTCCGAATCCGAATTTCCGTTTCTGAATTTCGGATCCTGTCAAAAACTAAACTGAATCGGACATGTGACTGTTCTTGCCAATCAGATGTATTTTTCGGTTTAATGCATCCGAATGGGTCTGAACTCGAATTTTCATTACGGCAACATGGGAGCCATATACAGTATATACATATAATACTAAAGCTGAGGACTAGACCCGAATGGCATTGGGCATCTGAATGGCATTCGGGAGCTCCCGAATGCCATTCGGATCTGGGAGCCTCAGCTCTAGTAATATATGTATATGGTTTTCTGTGGTTTTTGCAACGAATATTCGTAAACTCATCCGAAACTAACGACAATTCAGATTTCGTCCAAACCTAATTGAATTTCGGATCCGAATCCTGAATTCCGAAAATAACAAAATATCCGAACCAAACCAAATTTTTCCACAGCTTACATGTCTAGCCCAGAATAGATAATAGGCTATGTAGTTATATGTATTAATATTATGTTGATTTTTATATCTGCATATGGATAGATGCAAGATTACAATAATATCAAGGAATGTTCGGGGCTTGGGAGACAGAGTGAAAAGAAGTGCAGTTTTCTCCTCCATTCTGTCCCACAATCCCTCAGTTGTATTTTTGCAGGAAACCCATGCTACAGGAGATAATGTGAGAGGGTTAGAACATAAATTTAGTCATTATACAGTACACTTTTGTTACTCTACCTATTCAAGAGGTGTTTCAGTGCTGGTCCATAAAAATATTGTCTTCTCCTATATACAGTCCCTTTGTGATAAAGCAGGTCGATATCTGTTTTCTGCACTGCAAAATGTATGAGTTGGAATGTTTTTTGGTTAATATCTACATCACTTCTCCCCATTCCAATGAGGTTCTTCAGAAGTTGGTAGCTTTTGATAAGGATAAAGTACCTATTCATATTTTGGTGGTGGGGGATTTTTTATATTTATATGAATTTACTATTTGATAAATTTCCAGTTTCTACACCTTCAATGTTCTACTGGGTATACACCCTTTTATAGTTTCTGTAAGGAAATTGGTTTATATGTTTGGCATTTATTACACCCAGAGGAGTTTAAATTCACATGTTTTTCTAAGACACATAACACTACCTTGAATATATGTAGTTTTATGTTCAGATGATTTTTTGCCAATGATTAAGTCCGATGAGATACAGCCTAGATCACTTTCTGATCATTCACCAATAGTTATTACAATTGACGTTTTAGGGTATTTTTATTGGTTACCATGGAATTGAATCCATGTTGGTTTTCTTTGTTATCAAAGCAGGATACATTTCGAAAATGAGATATCAGCCTTTCTTAATGTAAACTCATTCTCTGCCCCACAAGGGATAATATGGGATTCCTTGAAAGCGTATATGAGAGGGTTACTGTTTCAACAAATTAGTATAGTGAAAAAGCAAGAGAAGAAGGAGGAGGAGGAGAAGATTCATAGCACTGTGGCCAGTTTAGAAGCTAAATTTATGATAGACCCGAATGAAAGTACATATAGAGCATGGTGTAAGGCCCAGGAAGATTTGAATCATGCTATTTTACAAAAAACTAGAAATAATTTATTTTTTAGTATTCAAAAGTATTTGGAGGAGGGTGAAAATATGGGAAGACTGTTAGTGCAGTTGTCATGTGCACAAAGTTCTGTCCCACATGTGAATGCATTAAAAGACATTCGAGGTCAAGTACATACTCGTATATTTAAAAAAAAGAATTTTGAAACTCTTTACACCTCTAAGGCAAAGTATTCAAGGTGTATTCAAGTATTCAAGATGTAGCTAAAGTCTTTGATAGTGTAGAATGGGATTACTTATGGGTAATGCTAGCTCATTTTGAGCGTGGCTCCCTGTTTATCTCATATGTCCAATTGTTATATGCTAGTAAATCGGCAAAACTTTGGGTGAATAACTCTCTCTCCTCAGTTTTCATCTCCTCAGAGAACTGACAGGGTAAAATAATATTACATGAGGATGAAAAGGGTCTGGTATGAATTTGTAGAGGAACCCCAAGCTTTTTTTTTACATCGCGGGTCCCCTCTAACATTCCTAGCAGACCTAAAGGGTTTAGTATGATTTGGGAAGGGGACCCCACCCTGTTTTTTCTTATAATCTATCTATAAACAACTTGAAGCAATTCCGTCCGCTGTTCATTCGCCTCAGCAGCCTTTGGCTGTTTACTTCGGGTGCTGTATGCGCTATTGAGAATAGCGCATAGAGCAGTCTTTTCGGTTCGTCTGAACTAAGGGGTGTCTGCAGCCGAAGGGAGCCGAAGGATTAATGTTTGGCTAAAACCTTTGGCTCTTTAGTGAATAATCTCCTTAATCTTACAAATGGGAACTCTGCATGAACAGGATGTGTCTACATACCAATGGAGCATCATTAGTCTATATGTTGTTGAAGGGAGAGTGAATCCTGGCTTTCTCCCCTTTTCATTTTTAAATTGTTCATAGTTTATATTTCAGATAGATTATACGATTAGATAATCTGGGCTCACCATCTCTCTAGCCTTAGAGAGCTATAAGTCAGCAATAAAGTGCTGCTATTATTTTTTTCATGGTGATAGGAACATATTTTAACTGTTTCCCTCTTTAGAAAATATATAAGAATTTGAAAATTGTATAAATAATGCAAAAAAGGTTAACAAAGTTCATACACTTTTCATTGGCTGTGTAGTGAGTTTTCTCACTGTGAGAAACATTTATAGATACATCCAATTATAATCCATAAATTAGCAAGTAAAAAAATAAAGAGACACTAATTAGGTAGCCTGGTCCAGATAAACCCCCTAAAATCACTTTAGTAGTATGAGCTTTGGGACAAGACCTTAAAAACAGATTATAAGAGAAGTCCTAGAAATGGTATGGACCTAAGTAAGAACGGACACAATTTAGAAAAATTTGACTAAAAGTAATTTACAGGGTATAATATGACAAGGCCAAAGTAGATATCCTATAAGGCATAGTAACATAATAGTAATAACATGAATATACCTGGTGGCATTGCTGCATTCTGCAAGTTAAATGTGTGCTTTCAAGAAATGTGTGCTATATACGACATATACAGTATACTGAATATTATATTTTAGGTAACTCTTTTACTCATACATTCTATTCTGGAAGCAACGCTAATGGGGAAAATGTCATGCTGCACTCGTGGTGTTGCACAATGTGCTTTCAGAAGCATGTAGTTTTTTTTTTCCTTTCCATAAAAACTGTGAAATGAGAGATACTCCATCTGAGAACAGTAATTGCTTTTCTATTGGAAACATCTGTATATGATGTTGAGTGTGACTGGACTGATCACACAATCTTTTCCTCCAGATCACCTTTAGGTAAGACAAAAATAAATAACCATGCAGTGTTATAAACCTGTAAATATTGGTGATTTATATGATGTTGAGGTACGTTTCTTCATTGTCTTATAGTGCCTGTTTTAAAGCTGCCTATGTGTAAAAAAAAGATAAGGCAAAGTAAGTCAATTCACCAGATTCTTAATGGCAACAAGGCAATCTGTTCCACTTGCTGACCGAGGTGTTTACACCCCCTTCCTGTCCCGGCCATTTTTCAGTATTCAGTGCTGCAGTACTTTGGCTGACGTTTATTCCGTCATGCAATGCTGTACTGAAATTAATTTTATACTATTTTTTGGGGACAGATAGAGCTTTCTTTTGGTGGTATTTAATCACCACTGGGGTTTTAATTTTTTACTATATAACAAAAAAAGTACAAAATATATTTTTTTTAAATGGTTTTCCCTTTATTATTTTAGGAATCATTTATTTTTACCCAATTATTTAGCAAAAAATTAAAGATGGGTCACATCGGGTAAATAGACACCAAGCATGTCAAGCCTTAAAATTGCGCACATCCGCAAAATCGCAAAAAAACACCCCCGCCAAAATTGGCCATAGGTGGAGCATAATTGGAGCAATCGTCGTTTTTGCGTGTAGGCGCATCTAACGCATTTTTGCGCATCTATGTGGGGGACTTTTTAAAAAAATGTGTGTTTTTTTTGTTTTGTTTTGTGTGTGTAAATTTCTATTTATTTTGTGAGCATTTAAAAAAAACTTTTTTACACTTTATTGTTATCACATAGGGTGCTAAGAAATCCCCTATGTGATAACAAATTACAGTTACAGGTCCCCTTTATGGAGACATCAGGGGTCTCTAAGACCCCCAAAGAAGCTGATGAAGCACAGGTCTGCTTCATCAGCTTCTCTCCGGTTTCTGTACCGGAGAGTGACAGAGGAATGTGGAAGTGATGTAATATACATCACTTCCTGCATTCAGAGACCGGGAGGAGAGCGGAGGGAGATCGCGTACTGACCTCCCTCTGTTCTCAGTGCACAGAATTTGCCTGGTATGGATGGACGCAGGGACAGTGGCGGTGGGGACAGCGGCGGGGACGAGAGGTAAGGAGGGGGGGCGCACCCTCACTTGCATCATACAAGCGATCGGGCGTCTTCTCCCATCCGGCCATCTTTCAACGTTCGTCGGACGGGAGGTGGTTAAAAAAGTTGTTCATAGACAGATTATGTCACAAATTATTTGCTAAATGTGCAGCCATTTAGAAGCATATTTGAATATCTTGTTTTCTGACCAAAAAGCAAAATATCATACTACAACATAAAACAATTATGGCAAAATAAAAAAGCATATCAGAATTAGTCATGTTTTCTTAGCCAGTCCTAGCCTGATGGCCAGGAGAAACCCAGTGAAATGTTAATATTTAAGATATAGCATATGACCAATAGTTACAAAACCAACACAATCGACTCCTGAAAATCAAATATACAGAAATAGATAATATATTGATTAACCTCGGGAACTCAAAGCTCAGCATTTTATTGTCAATGTTTCATCGAAGCTCAATTAGAACTGAGCTCCATCAAAATATTGACAATTAAAGCATTTACCTCACAAATAGATTGCAGTGGATACGCTTGGGACTATATATATATGATGTAAACACGGAATGGGACTATATATATATGATGTAAATATGATGTTGGGACTATGTATATATGAGGTAAACACTGTCAAACATTTTCCACATTAAACAGGAACTGGATGGACTTTTCTTGGAATAGCTATGGTGCTTGGAAAATGAACAGAGGAGGAGAGGAGCTCATCCAACAGGTGGATCCCAGCATTTACAAAACAGATTTGTGCAGTCTTTTAAACAGTCAGCAGTCATTTGACAAGATCCTAGGGATACATTGTCCATTCCTTCTCAGTGATATGTCACATAATCACTTCTTGAAAGGGAAATTGGTTTATTTGAATTATTTTGTCCAGTTATAGTGCTTAAATGTATATGGACTTCACACACTGCACTGAATGTGAAGTACATAAAGATCTGTAAACATTAAATAAATAAAAAGCACATACTTTAATTTACATGTAACTCTTCATTAATTGTTCTACACTTATTAAAGGAGGCTTTTTACCTACCAAAGTGAATGTTAATTTTTTTAAATAAATGATTGCTTAGCTTAGTAAATAAGATGGCTTGTAATGCCAAATTATATACAGGAATTGGATATTTGAAGTTAACATAGGTTCACCTTATTTACTAATTCAAATGAACATCCATTTCGCAAAGTGAATAGTCTCTACTGCTTTAGTCAGTCAACTTCATTATTTTACGAGATGAGGATTAGATTACATAAGTGCACATCAAATATCCAGTCATGTGCAGGATATAAAAAAAAATAGGGCTTCATCTTCACATAACTGAAGATTCAAAGTGAACACCTGTATTTTACTTCAATGTACTTTCACTTCACATACTTTTGTAAACCTGTTATTTAGTATTTTCAGGCTTGTTCTGATGTAGAATTAAACTATGCATGGCTTAAAGTATATGTAAACCCTAACAATGGAACTGCTTTTATTTTCTCCCTTTTGGTCTGTTAAATATACAATTGCAAGGGTTGTGTTAAAGCTGTTCCATAAGTGAAAACAAAAAAACCTGAAGATTGTGTCAGAAATTCAGAGCTGTCTTGTGTTAAGTGCTTGGGACCTAGACTTTTAATTTAATGATAAGATCTGGAAGAGATCTCCAGTGCGTGTCACTGTTCATCTTAAGTTCATTTGTAATGAGCCCAAGGAAACTAAGGATATACTGTATATGATTTAAGTTTCTCAACATAATACCAATGAAATTAGACACACACACACACACATAATTTAAATGGAAGGAAAATATTATTTTCCTAACATAACAGATTACAGTTTACAGAAAATAGCAGTCTCGGGTCTCTCTCTAAGGTTCCATCTATGGAACCTGCAGACATCACGTAGGTTGCTGAGTTTGAGGACCATGATGGCATTTCTCCCATCATAAACCCCCTCCCAGCACACCTTTGTGTCTTGGTCTTACAGGGTTTAAATTAAGAATCCAGCAGGTTAATCTCAACTGCCTTCCAAATTCTGGAGGCAGTACAGAAGCCTAATATGTAATTATGCGTGTCAGACCAGCTACTGCTAATTTTGTTGCTCTGCAGTAGGGATGGAGTTCAAGTTCAGGCTGATGCAGGGTTCAATCTGCACTTTGCTTGTCCACCCTTTGGTTAAACACCACACTTATGGGTGTGTTCACCCTGCACCAAACCAAAACCACAAAAATGCTTTTCATGCACTGTCAACTGTGGTCAGGTGAAGCAGTCTGTCCAATAAAGTGCCATCCAATAAAGAGGTTGCAGTGCCATCAGCAGCTGCAGATGTGCCCTGTTCTTCCTCTTTGTCCACATTTTTTTCATCCAACAGTTGCCATACAAACTGGCATGGAGAAGTTGGATGAATTATTTCAGCACATTGTCATTTCTGCAGGCGGATGCACAGACATTTATGTTATCTTATGCTGAGGAGGAGAGTGGCAGGAGAAAAGAGGGAGGGGAGGCAGGGAGAACCAATTGCCATTCATGTTTCTGCAGCTTACTGCTATGTTGGCTCTAGCGATGAGGAGGGTGAATATGATGATGAGGTTTCAAACTGTACCTGGTTTCTGAGGAAAGGGAGGAAGAGGCACAACACCAGTGAGACAGGATTGCATGCAAGATAAGCTTGCAGAAGAGTGAAGGGAGCAGCCACCCTAGTTCATCTGATGTCATTGTTCCACAGGTGCAGGCCACTGGTATCCTCACGTCAGCTCCACAGAGCTCAGCGGTGTGTTCCCTCTTTCACATGTGTTGCAGACAGCAATGTAGTGAATTGTTTACTCTACCCGCAGCGTATCAAATGTAGTAAATATACCAGTATTTTTGGTAGCACATGCATGAGGAGACACATGACTGTTGACCACAATGCTTGCTGGGAGCAGCATATAAATGCTACCAGTTGGCAGCAGAAGGCCTGCACACCTCCTCCTACTTCTTACTCCTCCTTTTCCACATCTCTCTTCCACTACACATTAATCTCCTTCTGTGGCCGGAAGTGATATAGATAAAAGTTCTACAAAGGGTTTGAGAGGCTTTGCTTATGACACTTCCAGTGGCAAAGAGGTTCAGCATTGTGCCAATCTCAAAACCCCAACCTGCCATCTCCAACTATATCCTTGACCAGGCAGGTGTCTCTTCTCAAGGTCTCTTCTGTACTTTCATAGTATTCAGAGGTATAAAACATAGGACAATGTGCATGTATTGTGGAGATGTACTGGATATGTTTTTGGGGCCTGACATTATTAAATTGAAAAACATGTAATATTGATACAAGGCAAGAAATATGACCTCTGAATTGTTACATAACTACAAAAAGGGCAAACATCCAAAGAATCTGAACTTCTTGTGTTACTTTTATTTTCTGAATATAAATTAGAGAAAAGCATTTCATAGCATGGCTGTTGCTGGCTTAAAACAATGTTCTATGTTCTGCGTCTGTATATTGGCTTTTAAAATACAATACTGAGCTAAAAAAAACAGTAGCAATTGTTCTAGTAGTTCAAAAGAGCAATGGCTCAGGCAGTGCTCACTGTCTCTAATCAATTTCCTTTGTCTATGTTAAAGAACAGTTCATATTTCCCATTAAAATATGATGCAGGTTTATAACATGATCTTATTTTTTGAAACTGAATATGAATTTTGAAACTGTTCAGAGAAAAACATACAAATATTTGAACACTTTTAATATACGTGAATTTGTATATTTGTAGAGAATAATTATTTTTCAAGCAATGTAATGGGCACTGTTTATAGCTATTTATATGAGAAGTTGTACAACATATGCGTGCATAAACAGTCTAATAAAAAAAAATTATGTTTGCATATTGATTTCTTATCCGTTTCTACGGCTTTGAAATTTTAATATAAATAAGTCAAGAAGTCCCTTTATTTTTAAAACAGAAAATAACATTCACCAAACATTCAATGCATGTAAATCTTTCAATTGTACATGTTTGAAATGACAGTGATTGAATCATCACCAGTGACTGTTTAGTGAAAGTCACATTCAATCCTATATAAATATACCCTAAATCTTTTTTAAAATTCTTTATTTTTGAGCAAACAATTTACGGAAAACATATAACACATATACATTCGATTAAAGGTGCCGTACAGGTACAAACGTAGGAAGCTTGTCTATTTCTCCTAGCCCTAGTCGCTTAATTAGTCAAGGATCAAGCGGGAGTAGCATAATATCATATGCAGTATCTGGGCGTTTGGGGTGATTGCAATGCATATCTGACATGTCTTAGTGTGTAATAGGCAACAATTTCGATAGACAATGGTGTGTGAACCAAGGGGTCCACCTGTTTGCTTCCGGGGATTGAGGGGAGGGGAGGACATCAGACAACAGCAGGACAGAAGAGGGAAAAGGGGGGAGGTTTACAGATGAGAGGAAGGAAGGGCAGTACCAGCAAGCTAGTGTGTAAGAGAAGGTATAGATCACTGGGATATGGCAGGGCCTACCTGGAGGGTCACTCACGGAGCGCTCCCTAGTAATCCAGTTAAAGGAGAAGTATCATACAGAGTGTGCTCGGCCTTCAGGGGAATCCATGTACTCCAGCCAGTAAAACCACGTCCTAGAGTAACGCTCCTGCCTGCCTTGAGAAGACAGAATCATGTCTTCCATCACCCTAATATCCTCCACCCTGCGTATCCACATAGGTTTTGTAGGGGGGAGGGGTTCTTCCATAAGCTAGGAATGCAGGATTTTGCTGCATCTAGCAAGTGACGCACTACAGATCGGGAATAGGCTTTCTTGGTCATAGGGATGTTATGTAGCAGGAAAGTTGTGGGGTCTAATGGTAAGTCAGAGTCCATAAACCTCTTCACAATGTCGCGAACTGTGGACCAGAAATGTACAAAGGCTGGGCAAGACCAGAAAATATGGAGTAGAGTACCCCCGTCCGCATTACATCTCCAGCAGACGTTGGCAACTCCACCATACATTCTGTGTAAGAGCTCCGGTGTTCGATACCATCTCGTGAGGATCTTATAATTAGTCTGCTGATATTTAGTACAGATCGATGATCGCAGGGTGAAATGAATAATATTCTGACATTGTGTGTCTGAGAGAGTGATCCCTAGCTCTTGTTCCCAGCGTGTCAGGAATGCAGGTTTCCCGATCTCTAACGGCGTTGAGAGAGTGGCGTAGATCTCTGATAGAGTATGTCTCGTCGGGCCCCCGGAATCGCACAGCCTCTCAAAAGATGTATGTGCGGGTCCAAAACACGCTGCCGGTGGTAAAGTAAATAGGAAGTGTTTCAGTTGGTATGCTTTCCATTGATCCAAGCCAAAGATTCCGGCGGGATCGGTAAGAGATGCCATGGAGGGCCACGTACCCCTACTTATAAAATGGGATGCCTGAAAGAGATTTTTGGCGATCAGGGATCGGAAAGGGCCAGACAAGGTTCCCGGTGGAAAGGCAGGGTTACCTATAATTGGGTAGAGCAGGGAAGCCTCACCAATCAAACGCCACCTGGTGAGCGCTCTCGAGCCCACTGCCAAAGTAGCACCTACCAGTGGGTGAGTCCTGAGCGAGGGGGGGAGAGTCGAGGGACACCATGCCGCCCTAGCCAGGAGGCAGGGCGACAAGGATTCCTCCAGAGGCACCCATTGTTTTGTGGGCGAATGTCTACACCAATCAACCACGCGAGCCAGATGGCTAGCTATATAGTATTTCCGTAGGTCAGGAAGGGCTATGCCCCCTGAAGTTTTAGGACAATAGATCATGCTGGGAGGGAACACACTACAGAGGTGTATACTTGTTCGTGGCGTGTTTATAAGGTTAGTAAATCAACCCCTGTATGTCTAAGAGAGTGATCCCTAGCTCTTGTTCCCAGCGTGTCAGGAATGCAGGTTTCCCGATCTCTGACGGCGTTGAGAGAGTGGCGTAGATCTCTGATAGAGTATGTCTCGTCGGGCCCCCGGAATCGCACAGCCTCTCAAAAGATGTATGTGCGGGTCCAAAACACGCTGCCGGTGGTAAAGTAAATAGGAAGTGTTTCAGTTGGTATGCTTTAATCAGAGATCGGAAAGGGCCAGGCAAGGTTCCCGGCGGAAAGGCAGGATTACTTATAATTGGGTAGAGCGGGGAAGCCTCACCAATCAAACGCCACCTGGTGAGCGCTCTCGAGCCCACTGCCAATGTAGCACCGGCCAGTGGGTGAGTCCTAAGCGAGGGGGGGAGAGTCGAGGGACACCATGCCGCCCTAGCCAGGAGGCAGGGCGACAAGGATTCCTCCAGAGGCACCCATTGTTTTGTAGGCGAATGTCTACACCAGTCAACCACGCGAACCAGATGGCTAGCTATATAGTATTTCCGTAGGTCAGGAAGGGCTATGCCCCCTGAGGTTTTAGGTAAGGTCAGGAGGGAATAGCTCAAACGAGGATGGCGATTAGCCCAGATAAACTTCGTTAACAAAAAGTTAACCTGGCGAAAGTACCCGTCGGGGATCGTGATAGGCAGGGCTTGAAAGAGGTACAGGAATTTAGGCAGAATAGTCATTTTGATGGCGTTGCACCGTCCAAACCAGGAAAAGAAGCCATTCTGCCAATTGGAAAGAAGCGTGCGTACCTGCACCAAGAGGGGTAGGAAATTGTAGGTAAAAGTGTCTTTCACGTCCGGAGGTATGAACATGCCCAAGTATTTCAACGCTCGGGTCGTCCACTGGAAATTAAAGTTATTCTGCAGGGAGCAAGTCAGTGGAGTCGGGAGTGAGATCCCCATGGCAGTTGATTTGCCAAAATTGATCTTCAGATTGGATAGCTCGCCATACGTCGCAAATTCCTGCATGAGATTAGGTAGGGAGATTACCGGATTGCTGAGGGAGAACATCAGGTCATCCACGTACGCAGATACTTTGTATTCCGCTGATCCCATTTTAAGCCCAGTCACATCAATATTAGATCTGATATGCCCGAGGAATGGTTCTAGGGACAGGGCGAATAGGAATGGTGAAAGGGGGCAGCCCTGTCTGGTTCCATTGGTGATCGGAAAGGGATCTGACAGGACGCCATTCACCTTAGCGTATGCTGTTGGGATGGAGTAAACTGCAGAGATCCAAGACAACATGTGTTCTCCCAAACCAATATGTTTCAAGGTAGCGAACAGGAATTCCCAGGAGACCCGATCGAAGGCCTTTTCGGCATCGGTAGAAAGAAAGAGGCAAGGTGTTTTGGATGTCGCCGCGTAGTGAACCAGATGGCAGGTCTTGATAGTGTTATCACGAGCTTCCCTAGCTGGGATAAACCCAACTTGGTCATAGTGTATTAGGTCAGGTTAATAAGGGCTCAGTCTGGATGCTTATATTTTGGTGAATAGCTTCAGGTCGGTGTTCAGAAGAGATATAGGACGGTAGCTGCTACAAGAGGAGGGGTCTTTGCCATCTTTTGGAATCACTGAAATATGGGCGGACAAAGAGTCTCTAGTAAGCCGAGAAGTGGAGGACAAGGCGTTGAAAGCCTTTGTAAAGCGGCCTACCAGTTTTGCGGTCAAAAGCTGTAGTATTGAGTCGTGAAGCCGTTGGGGCCAGGTGATTTCCCGGTCTTTGTGGATTTAAGGGCCGTGGTAAACTCATCCGATGTTATGGGAGCCTCCAGGGCATCCCTAATTTGCCCATCTAGAGATGGCATAGCGCTCGAGGATAAATAAGAGGCGATCTTAACCTGCAAAGCGCTCCGAGATGTAGAATCGGGTGTGGGATGCAGGTTGTATAATTTGGAGTTGTAGTCTCGGAAGGCGCCAGCTATAGCTTTCGGGAGGGACACTTTTGCTTGGTGAGGTGTCACCACATGTGGTACGTAAGAGAGCTGTCGTTGTTCTCTCAGTGCTCTAGCTAGACGTTTCCCACATTTATCACCAGATTCATAATATTTCCGTCTACAACGTATAAGTGCCGTTTTTACCTTATAGGAGGTCAGCGAGTTAATCTGTTGGCGTATGGAGAGAGTGTCAGCTAGTAAGGTAGGTGAGCCAGTCGATTTATGTCGAAGTTCCAGGCCATGGAGGGTGTGCAAGAGATCTAGCAGTTTGGCCTCCCTCTGACACGTAACTCGTGAGCCATGTTTAATCAAAACACCTCTAACAAAGACTTTGTGTGCATCCCAGAGGAGGATCGGGTCACAATTCCCTACGTCATCCTCTGCCTGCCAGGGCTCCGTTGCCTCCGGTCTCCCGTCACCCTGTGTCACCAGAGTCGGGGTGGGAGGAGCCAAATCCGCCCTTCGTGGATCGGCGTCTGCCGGCCCAGTTAACACTGGAGAGTGGTGTAGTGACGGCCTTCTCCCCTCCGGGTCCCGATCGGAGGTAAGGTGCATCTGCGGGTCCCGCTGCTGGGTCTCGTGGCTGCTCCCTGGAGACCGGGCCTCCTTCTCCGAGTCTCTCGGAGCGGGGTGGGAGGAGCTAAGTCCGGCGGCCCGTTCCATACTGCAGAATGGCACGAGGGAGGCCTCCTCTCATCCGGGCCAGAGGTCCCGTCAAACAGGCGATAGAAAGCCGATTTAGGGGTCGACTTGCGCCCCTTCTGCTTGCCCTTCTTGGACATGTGGAAAGTTGCCTCGATCGCGGGTTAAAGTGCCGGTTATAAATATGCTATGTCCGGGGCTATAGGTGTCTGCTCCCTCACACGGCCATTGCCAAGCCATGCCCCCCCCCCTAAATCGTTTTACAGACAAATGATTGATGCATACGGTGCTCCTGACAGTGTGAACAACATACAATACCTTGTTTACTAAAGGAAATAACCAAGAGTGGGATAAATAACTGCAGTACATTTGCGTTGTGAGCTCACATAAGCACTGCAATCTTTGTACCTATCTAGCAAATCATACACTGCTGTTTAATGCATACAGTGTAGTCTTAATTTGCTATGCATGTTGAACACCCAAGTAATGGTGCTCTTGTGCCTTCTGTAGGTCTTAACATTTTTTATCCTAGAAGTTGTTTATCGAATGGGTATAAATACACCAGGGACGCTGATCTCGCTGCAAGTGGCCGGAGCCAGCCGTGAGATGACAGCTGGCTCCGCCTAGCTGTCAGAAGCAGGCAGTCGGCCAGCCAATGGCCGGCCATTCCTCCAGCTTCGGCTTTCAGCGTGGCTCAGTCAAGACGAGGCATATGGCTTCGGCTCGCCTCAGCCA